>NC_057807.1:450015245-450032557 GCF_018294505.1 Triticum aestivum | reverse complement strand
GCCCCAAACCCTCCCACGTCCCTCCCGCCGCCCACTCTCTTCCCCGTCCATGGCCGACGCCCCGCCGGGTTCCGGCGGCCTGGCCGTCGACCCGCCCGCAAAGGTGAAGAAGAAGGCGGCAAGGAAGCCGCGGTCAGAGTGCACGCCGGAGGAGATCGCCAAGTTGGACGCGGAATCGGCGAAGAGGAGGGAACGGAGAGCGGTCATCAAGGTCAATGCCGCCGCGGCCAAGTTCGCCGCCCAGCGCGAGGAGCTGGAGGCCGCGCAGCGCAAGGCCGCTGCCGACGAGAAGGAGGACCTCGTCAACAAAGCGCACGCCATCCTCATGCTTGGCATGGGCCGTCCTGCCGGGTTCCCTGCAGCGGCCGTCGGCCCAGCAAGCACAGGCTCGTCGGTTGCCCGGCCTACACACTGCCAGTCGCTGACGTCGCGCACCGCGCCCATGTCGCCCTGCTTCCCTCCGCCAAGGCACGACGGCCAGACCCGTTTCTCGGGGTCGCCGGATGTGGGCGCGTTCGCGCCGTCCACACCGCGCCCCGCGGCCGTCATCGACCTCAACGTCACGCCTGGGTCCAGCAGCGGCGGGCGGCCGTCCATCGAGATGCTAAGAAAGCAGGCACGGACACCGTTCACGGGCACCATGCTGGCCCCCCGCGTCTTGTTTGATGAAATGCCAACCCCAATGCCAGCGGTCGATGACCCCTTCTACAACCGCTACATGGAGGACGTGATCTTCGACGGCGGGCATGGTCGTGCCTACGACCCCGATGAGACCCAAAGTCAGGATGGCCGCGCCGAGTACGTCCCCGATGAAGGTGGGCACGACCGTGCTGACTACGACCATGGTGACTCGTGGCATGAAGACGATGACATCTATGTCGAAGGTGATGAAGAAGAAGAAGAAAGCAATGACGTTGATATTAGTGGTGCACCATTGTTCATCGACGAGCTCACCCAAAGAGCGGAGGCACAAAAGAAGAGGAAGAGCATTCGCACGGGTTCATATACACAAGATGAGGACAAGTTGATTTGCCAAGCTTGGATGGAGATTAGCCAAGATCCGAGGACCGGCGCGCAACAAAAGGGCATTGTTTTTTGGACGAGAGTCCACAAAACATTCCATGAAAGGAAGATGTTTGAGCCCTTCCAAATTACAAGCAACCGTGGCATCGGTTCGATTCAAAAAAGATGGTTGTTCATCCAACAAGAGTGCAAAAAGTATTGCGCCGCATTTGAGAGCGTTGAAGCACGGCCTGTGAGTGGTCTCGGCGTTGGGGACATGGTATGATCTCCTCTTTCTAGCCCTTTCCTTGCTACGACCATGAGACTTTGGCCGTGTATATGTTTGCATGTTCACTTGTTGTTGATCATGTGGTGTAGGCATTCCAATCTTTGGAGGCATTCAAGGCCCGGCACAATGACAAGTCATTCACTCTTACGCATTGTTGGACGCTCATCAACATGTGCCCTAAGTTCAAGGACCAATACCGTGAACTACAAAGGAATAGAGGACTGAAGACGGCCAAGTTCGCCGGAGGTGGAGATGGCGAGGCGTTGAAGAGGCCGAGGGGCAAGACCAACTTCAAGGTGGATGACATACGTGATGCCTCATCCATGGCCTTGCATGAGACTTTGCATGGCATGATGTCTCAAAAGGATGTGAGGGACGAGAAGAAGCGGCAAAGCAAGGACGAGCAAATGAAGCAATACCTAGACCTTCAAAGATAGAAGCTTGAGATGGAGGAGGCGGCCAAGAGGAGGAAGATCGACATGGAGGAGGCGGCCCGGCAAAGGCAGCTCGACATGGAGGAGGCGGCCCGGCAAAGGCAGCTCGATATCGAGGCCGACAACGTCAAGGCCAGGCAGAGGAAGCTCGACATCGAGGCCACCAATGCCGCCACCAAAGCGAAGGAGGTGGCCCTTGCGATCATGAGCGTGGACTTGTCGACGATGAGCGACAAGACGAGGGCCTGGTTCGAGGCCAGGCAGAAGGAGATGCTCGACGCCGAAGGCCTGAACTAGGTCGTCCGGTCGGCGTGGCCGTTCTTTTTGAGGCTGGCATGGGTGCCGCCCGCTCGCCCGTCGGGCCGCTGGTAGTGTGCCGGCGAGAAACCATTCATTTTGGAGGCCGGCTGTGTTGCCGGCCGCTGGCTGTGTTGCCGGCGAGGAGAACTATTCATTCTGGAGGCTGGCTGTGTTGCCGGCTGCTGGCTGTGTTGCCGGCGAGGAGAACTATTCATTCTGGAGGCTGGCTGTGTTGCCGGCCGCTGGCTGATGCCGGCGATGGACGTGTAGGCCGTTGGCTCTGTTGCCGGCGTGATGAACCGGGGCCGCTGGCCTGAATTAGGGCTTGGCATTTGAAAACTAGACGCGGACAGGATGGGGCAAAATGGATGCGGCCGCGCGCTGGGCACGGCCACCGCATCCCAGGACAGGCCCGGACACGACCCCAAATCGCTACCCAAACGGACAAAATTCGGACAAAACAGACATCCGCTTGGGGTCGCGCGGTGGAGTTGGCCTAAGGAAATGGAGGGAGTACAACTTGTTCCATTACATAGTAGTACAAAGTACAAGCCGATCTTCCGATATAAGCTCCCGAATGCACTGCACGTTACCCCAACTCATGAGTA
The DNA here is from genome assembly GCF_018294505.1 of Triticum aestivum. Taxonomy (NCBI): domain Eukaryota; kingdom Viridiplantae; phylum Streptophyta; class Magnoliopsida; order Poales; family Poaceae; genus Triticum; species Triticum aestivum. The sequence continues at coordinate 450,029,924 of NC_057807.1, read as the reverse complement.
ATCACCCTCCAATCCTCTCCACCAGTCATCATCGCAAAAGAAAATCATGCAAACATACAAGCAGCATATCACAATCCACGGCATCCCTTGTAACAGGAAAGCAACCGATCCTGCAAATCCCCATGGCTGCAGCCGCTAGCTTGCTGCAACAGTGATATATGTTCCCAGATGGCCCTTGTGAGCTACGACATCATCGAAAGGTGCCCGGCCAGATTGATTCCCCTCTTCCGGCCACGCATCTTTCCCTTTCTACCGGAGATACGCAGCGGGAGGGAGAAAAAGCTCATCATTTGACGCGAACGTCTCATGGTATGGTGTCGCGTATTCATCTCGTCTCATGTTCCGTCCATCAACCTCCCTTGCCTATACATATTTTTGTCGGCCATTCCCCGGGGCATCGTCGATAGTGCGCCCAAAAAGTTGATCTCCGGGCCATGCGTCCCCCTCCTCCTCGTGGAAAGAAGATCTCCCGAGCTGGGCTTTATATTTTTGCTCCTCTCTCTCTCTCTCACTCACTCACGGTTGTTGCTTTTCTTAGTTTCGTTTTTTTTACCTGCATGCACACACATGTACTACTAGGTCAAAGCGCCATGCAAGTTCATACTAGGTCACACATGTACTACTAGGTCAAAGCGCCACTTGGAAACCCGTTTGTTTTTGGAAGTATCTCCGGCTACATGCCCTTGCCTCTTTTCCGCTTTTATATAGGGCACGCAGACAATGGGACATGTCTCGCAGCCTTTCTGCGGGGAGGTCGGGATGCTCGCACAGAAAAGAGCGCGTAGGTATAGTAGAAACTTGGCCGATTACAAGAAAGAGGGGACTAGTTTTTCCGCATGTGTTGACAGTGGCGCAATAGTGCACGCATGATAATGTATATTTTTTATACACTTCAAATAATTAAGCTCGCCTTTTTAGGGATGACAATGGATAGGTTATGGACCGGTACAACCTCCTTCTGCCCAAACCCATACCCACATAAACTTTCTATACTCACCCACTTCAATATCCATAAACATAAATTAATACCTGTGCCCATACTCATCGGGTATCCTATACCCAATGAGTATCCAGTGGGTAAAATGTATAATATTAAATTTTTAAAAGGTAGAGAAATGATTTTAAAAATCAAGTGATGATGGTCAAGCAGTATTGCACAGATACAACCTCCTCATGTGGCAAGCCTCTTGGAGGAATCAATGGAGTATGAGCAGCGTTCATGGGATAGCTTGATCGTTGGACAACAGTCCAATAGAGAAGAGTCCATGTTTCATCTTTTTGAGGAGTCACAAAGGCCGTAGGAGGAGTGGCGAGCAGGTGATTACGGACATATGACCTATGGACGGTTTAAGGAATATGAGATTTAGGGTTTGGCCATAGAAGTTGTATCTTGACCCACATGTCATAGGAACTATTTTCATTTTTTTCTGAGTATCCATTGGGTTACCCATGGGCATAAGTTCATATCCATGCCCTATTCATATATTTTGCGGGTATGAATACCCATTACCCATGGGTACAAAAGTTTTCCAAGTCTTGCACATGCCTGTTGTTTTTTGGGTACCCGTGGGATACCCATGGGCAAAACTGTCATCCATGCTTCTTAATGTCATTTTTGTTTGCGAAAAGACACTCTTTGGTATCCTAGTTGACTTCATGCATAGTGGCACATATTTTAGTATCATAGTTGACTGATAGTCATGCATGATACATAGTAGCACATCATTTAATATGATACGATATCATGATATGATACTCAATTCTCTCTTTCTTCATTTCCGTCCACTGCATGATACTACCTATGGATGCTCGTGCTCTTGTGTGGTTGTCGACAAGCTAGATCAGCTCCAATGGGTTCTCCCATATCGAGAAGGAAACAGTTGAGCCGTGAAGGCTACCTTGATCTTGCACACTTGGCCGGCGGGGACAGCCCTCGTCGCTGTCGTGCGCGAGGATGGTCGCCTGCTCCTCGATGCAGCAGCCGGGCGGGATGGAGGAAGGCACCACAACAGGTACGACACAATGGAGAAACAGTAGTGAGGCGACGACGCAGCCATCAACCAGACCTTCTGCGAGTGTCACGGGGAATTACCTCAAGTCAGGACTTGTTTATGTTTAGCCCGGGGAGTTGACGGGGATGGCGTGAGATTCCCCTATTCCCTCGTAAACCAAATGCATAACCAATTTAACCCGGGAGAGTTATCACGGGTGGCAGCTCCCCAGGGATCGGGCGGGGATCCCATAGTTTTCCCCGTGTACCAAACAAGCCCTTATAGTGCCAACTATATGCATGTAAATATTTATTACTACTCCCTCCGTCTAGGTGTGTAAGTCATCTTACGAAAACCAAATAATCCCAAAATACTAAGGCGTGGTGCATTAACTTCTACCTCGTTTATTGTTTTTTCACATATCAACCAATAAGAGACAAGGGGTGTGCATGCTTTTAATGACTTGAGACTATCAAACACGACATGCAGTGGTTAGTTCATTGCATGCAATGCTATTAATTAGCAAATAAACATTAATGTTTCTCGTTTTCCCCTCCTCCTTGATCACGGTGCACAACCTAAGATGACTTACTCATCTAGACGGAGGGAGTATCTTCGTCTAGGTGAATAAATCATTCGCGTAGTTCTAGGTCATCGATTTGAGGAATTAAATATGTGTTATATGTCATGAAAAGTATATCACTAAATTTCTACACAGATGTAGTTTCTAAATATATTTTTTGTCACATATAATACATATTTAGATAGTTAAATCGTCGACCTAGAACTACGCGAATGACTTATTCATCGAGGCGAAGGTAGTACTCAATATGGCCATTTGTGACCAGTGCAAAAATAGAAGTAAAATTATTTTATGTTACACATGTTGTAATTTTTCATATTTAAAACCGAAATTACAAACCAAGCAAAATTGATCGATGGCTTATGTGCTTGGTTTGTTCGAACAACAAAATTACAACATTGTCGTGTGCATCAATCAACAAATGGCCATCAACAAAATTACAACAAAATGGCCATCAAGAAATGGCCTTGGTATTGATGATGTGGAACAAACCACAACAAAATACAGGTATTGACGAATGTGGACAAACCAAGCACGTAAGCCATTGTCATGTGCATCAATCGATCGATGCAAAATCTAGAGACAGCATCTCAGTTTTGAAAGAAAAGGGACACATCTCTAGTGCACTAATAGTTGAGGGTTTAGAAGCAAGCGAAATGCTAATAAAATGTTGACACATTTCCATGATCGATTGATTGAGATATGTAGGAAGAGAAAAACAGAAGAAGCAAACCCAATCAAAGAGCAACTCATGAGGTTGTAGTATGTACTAGCGGGTAGTGCGCGGCGGCACGCCGCGCCACAAGGAGTGATAAGTTATTTAGTTTTTTTAATATTTGATAAGTCGTCTTAAATTTTGGTTCATGACAAAGTAGTTTATGCAAGGCCCTGTTGGTCTGCTTGAGGTTTGTTATCTTTGTGAAGTTTTTGAGAATTTGTTGTATGTTTTACATGTGTGTATCTTTGTAGTGCCCAAGAGAATAATTGTGCACTACCCAACTTATGTTGCTCCCACCGTGATCACTGAATTAACACATGGGTTGGAAGTCGGCAAGACTTTAAGCACACTAACTTGGCATAGATGTTCTGGAAAACTAAATCCTCAAGAGACAAATTCAGGTTGCTACAATGGAAAAACTTATTGGAGTTGGTAGAATTGCACCCCCTGTTATCATTCACACTACCTTGCATATTCCAGCCAACATAGAATATACTGTCAACATTATGCAAAAAAACAACAACTGAATTATTAACTGAGAATAGAGTACATGTACAACATATTCTATCTGAATAGTAAAATACTTCTATTAGTATCTAGAGAATTTCTTGCATTTATCCATCTTGTTAGTATCACATATTTTGGACATTGGTGCTGTCATGCGAAGATCTCCATAAATGCGACAAGATATTTGTTGACAAAGGTATAACTTCATAAAACCATACTCTCCTACTACTTCCGTCCGGGTTTATTGGGCCCCTTGGTATTTTGGTCCAGAGTTTGACCATGCATAGACTATTAAAATATAAAGTATATGCTATCAAAAAATTATACTGTTGAATTTGTATTTGAAAGAGCTTTTCAACAATATAATTTTTGTGACATATAGTTTATATTTTGTTAGTTAAATTTTTAAGTCAAACATTAGCCCAAAATAAAAAGGGACCTAATAAACACGGACGGAGGTAGTACCCCATATCAGTAGTAGCATTATAATCACAGCCTTGAGATTCTATTTGTGAAGATATAGAATGGCACAGCTACACAAATAATTTCATCACCAATTGTGTTTTACCTTCAGTTCTACTCCATCATCACAAATAATTTTGAGTGGACAGGGAGTACTATCTAGAGAGAAAAACGAAGAGAAATAAATAAATTAGGAGCAGCAAGTCACCAACACCACCAGTCCACTCACCTACCCCCTTCTGCGCACCACCTGTCCACCCCCCTACTGTGGTAAGCTAAATAACTCCATCATCTTCCGCCGACCGCCGGCCACCTCCGGCCTGCCTACGCGAGCTCCTCCTGAGGGCGCCACCCCCCTCACCTCGATGCGGGAACACTGCTGTCGGAGGAGGAGGAGATGGAGTTCCTGTACGATTTGCCGCCACTGCCACCGCCGTCGTCGCGGACGTGGCGGCCGCGCTCGCGGGCACCGCCGGTATCCAGGCGTCTTCTCCCTCTGCCTTCGCGTCCGAGGTGAGAGAAACCACAGTGGGTCCCGCCGACGGTGGAAGACCGGATCGAATCGAGCTGATGCGATGCTGTTATGGTTGCGTTTGCAGAAGGTACCGGAGAGGCCAGCTGAAGAGGGCTCTGTGCGAGGCTGAAGCCTACGCCTTCAAGGTATAAAATCCTTCTCGATTCGGTTCAGTAGTTGCTCAACTCAGATGCCTGAATTTGTTCCAATTCTGTCGATTTCTTTTTTGGGACAGAATTTAGAGTGCTTCAGGTGTGCCTTTGATTTGTTCATCGATGTTGATAGCTAGTACAATTGATTGAATACATCTCCTGCCTCGCCTCCTCTGACACGTACGATTCTCGCCATCTAACTCATGTTCTCGTGGTGCTGTGGGCCAACATCGGTGGAGCTGCGCATGGGGTGAGCATATTGGCCTTGCTCCTGAATTCCGACCGTGTTTGGGCTGGCCGGCGAAGATGTCTAATTCCGGTGCTTTGGGTGCCTCAGCTTCGGTTCCTTTGCTTTCCTTAATGTTCTGGTGGCCGTGCGTTTCCTCAGCTTTTTCTGCTTGTGTTGAGCTTTCCTGAATCCCTGGCGAGTAATTGTTTTTTCTAGAATACTCAGTTCCTGGGTGGATGCTTATGAATCAGATAAGTGGACTTGGCCACTTGACTCTTTTTTAATAGGAAAAATAGTGATTAAATTCTTATAATTCAGGGCGACCCGGCATTGTTTTCTAGCAAAAGGCAACTTTTACTAATATTACTGTCTAGGTTGATGAACTGGTGCATTTGTTGTGTCTGATATATAATTTCTAATTTTGATAGTCTGACTGATACATTTCCACCCCTCAATTTCTCTTGGTTATGTGCACCGTGGCCTCTTAACTGATATAGTACTCTTGTTTCGTTGATGAAATGGAACAAAGAGGTGCAGCTCCTGTATTTAGAGAAATGAAAATCTTATGGTTATATTGTACATTGGTGCTACCACGTCAGGTAAGTGGTAGATCCCTGCATCCAATACCAGTTTAGACAGTAATACTGGTTAAAATCTGCTATAAGTTAAGGTGAATGGTCCCTTGAATTGTATGCCTGGTTCACATGATGAATCCTTTGTGCAGGGAGTTCTAGTGATGCATTATATAGGGAGCTATGGCATGCTTGCGCTGGGCCGTTGGTGCTTCGCCAAGGTGAAAGAGTTTACTACTTCCACATGGACATATGGAACAGGTATATCTCATCGGCATGGGTGTTTGCTTTTCTTGATGGCCAATAACTATGAATTTGCTACTCAGTGCAAACAGTAGCTACTTCTATTATGGAACGATACTTGCTTCTTGTGTTAAAAATTTAAAATAACAATGTGACTTTGTTTATGCGAATAATTATCCAGGTATTTAAAGAATAGTCATCTAGGTATTTCAAGATCGTCCACGTACATATTCAGAACCTGTTAGGGCTCATCTCTTGACAACAGAAATGTTCTAGCGAAAAACCTTTAATAGAGTATAAACAATTCCTCCTCTAAACTTATCCAAATAGATATCATCTTGTTCAGTAATAGCACATTGATGGTTCAGGGCTTCTTGCCACCATCAACTATTTTGCTTTCTTGGCATAGAAATAATGGGTAATTTTACATCACTCCGTGTCATTTTGTATCCAGTTTGTAGTTCAAAATTCTTATCACTGAAAGGAACAGGCAGAAATGAGTGCATCATGTGAAACTAATACAAAAAAATATCGCATCTCAGCTTTCATTAGAATAGAGCAGTGGTGAAACACTAAGTCATCGCCGCATATGCAAACGATCTGATGACTATTAAACAATTATTAGTTTACAACGACAACAAACAGAAAAAATCAAGCAAATAAGTTCTCAGCTTAACAAACTATTTTAGAATCGATCAAATTTGGTTAGAGCTTATGCTCTTTTTATGTCGACATGCATGAGTGTAGGTTATGCAATGTAAGAAGATCCCAGCGGTAATAGTTACAGCCAAAGATCAATTTTTGTTTTACTACAGTTGTAGTTCTGAAAGGGCTTTCTAGAATAGGAATAGTTTTGGAAACACAAAAGACTATTTTCTTTAGCTAAGAAAAGATCAAACCCTAGTAGGCGCACAATCTTTTCCACTTTTTTAAGGCTTCATATGTGTAATATAGTAGTCGTCACAGCCAAACACCAAAAGAGCTAATCATCATCAGAAGATTCAGTCTTACACCGAAGCTACAAATGTTTTGCTACAGTTGATTGTTGCTACTTTCTACTCATAGCTCAGAATCCTTTTCCTTCTCACATATCCTCCTGAACCCCATGAATCTCAAATAGCCACAACACTGCAGCTCTGTCTGAGTGGCTTCGTTTTCATCAGGTTCAATAATTAAACAGCAGCTCAGGTTCAGCTTCAGTAAGCTGCAGGAAACAAAAATAAAGTCAATGCTATCATTAACTTGGATGTGTTCATAGAAATAATAAGCATTACAGAAGGGGTACATGTTTGATCAGATAAAAAAAATCAATGTCATGTGTAAATCAATACACATAGGTTGATGTTTACAAAGTGGAGGCACTTTGCATGAAAGAATGATCTTCAAAACTCTAAGCAGCTATCAGTACAGATTTTCATTCTTATTTTTCATGAAAGAAAATTCCACTGTCATTTCTTTGGTACTCCTAAACACATAAATTCCACTGGGATTTCTTTCGGTACTCCTAAACACATACTCCTTCAATTTCTTTTCACATCAAAGTTGCCGTCTGACATGGGATTAAAAACTGTAGGTTGGTATTCATCATCTTTTATGTATATGCGTTTGCCATCAGGTCCTAGCATATATCGCTAAGATTTTCGCAGTCTGTTTCGAATCCTGCATCTGGAGCATTCCTCGCTTGTAGGTTCTAAAACGTCTGACATGGGATTTGTAGTTGAGTCCCAAAAGAAGCTAGCTGTGTTGATAATATATACATACTCACTTCACAATCCTGCATCTGGAGTATCGTGTGTTCAGTATATAGTACCCTATAAGGCTAACGAACCTACATTAGATCTTTTTAGTATAAGAGCAGATTTTGCGAAGCTTCTTAAAGAAATTGATAATGCCTCAATGGCTGAGCGCCCTACTTTGGGCAACCTTGCTCAAAGGATTAAAAATGATTCATTTTACTTTTAGGAGGGAGAAAACTATTACAAAAGGAACAATAAATACCTGAGAATAATGTAGTACTTCCTATGTATATCAGCTATTCAGCACATCATGTGTTTATTTGTTTAAACATCATGTAAAATTAAACCAGAATTACTTCCATCAAGAAAATGGAACACATCGTAATGGAGAGATTAAGAATAAATATACCATGTTATATTAAAGATGCAGGTTCTAAATTCCTTGCACATTCACGCAAGGAGCTGGACCCCAAATTTGTGTCCTCACCACAGACCTGCACGCAACACCTGAACATTCTTCTTAGATTAAGAATTTGTAGCATATGCACCCAACTTTAGATATGATGAAATTGTAGTACTAATAACTCATCTACTTGTTTAAAGAAACCACGCAGACCAGAGGAGAGGAAATGCAGACGCGATGTGTACCTTCGCAATGAACAACTTGAAACTGAAGTCGCGAGGCAGGAACCACGGCCGTGCGGCAGGTGGAGGGGACCTGCTGCTAGGGCCGAAGCTAGGGAAGACCGAGGGGAGTCGATTAGGATGGAGCGCAACAGGGTAGGAAGCTATCCAGAGTCAGCTGCAAGCAGGCCACCTTGGACCACGGGGAGGCCACCACCGTGTATCCGCCTTGGAGGCCAGGGACGGAGCCGGAGCCGACGAAGATCCATGAGGAGAGGATGACATGCGGCTCTCCCAATCCATGATGTAGCCTGCACGCACCTCCCGGCCGGCGAGCCGGAGCGGTGACCTAGCGCGCCCTGGGATCTCGGGTGGAGGTTGGAGGGCAGCATCAAGAGGAGAGATGGAGACCCAAAAGTACACATGAGAGAAGAACACAACAAGGAGCTACTTATAGGCAAGCAAAGAAAGACCCAGAACACAAATGTGTGCAAACCTGGAACGACAAACATGCATGCATCAGCCATGCAGCAGCACACGTGTACCAGCCCATACAACACGCCATGCAAGCAAAGAAGAACCCAGAACACAAACGTGTGCAAACCTGGAACTACAAACATGCAAAGGTGGACACATGCATGCATGCATCAGCCATGCAACAGCACACGTATACCAGCCCATACAACAGGCCATGCAGCTAATATTTCCTTTTCACATGAGACAAAATCAGCCCATGCAATCAAACCATCTTTTCACATGAGACAAGATAAGCCCATGCACCTCTAAAAGAAATAGATACAGTCCAAAAGAGAAAAGATCAACCACTTCACGAAAGCCACCGTGCATACGTGTCGCTCAATTGGCAGGGCTAAAAAAAATTCTGAAAAAACCAGAAAAATCGAACCCTTACGGACATAGTCTTCTTAGTATACACCGCCGATAGTCTTCGGACTTGTATACACTGCGCAGTTCATATGTGCACACAGCTAGCACCTTGTGAGCATCTGGGCCGGCACGGCGGCACATAACCACGGCCAGACTGATCGGTGAGTGACTCAGAGGCTCAGAGCGACCTGGCGGCGGCGGCGGCACCGTCGTGCTCGACGTCAGAGATGGCACAGTCGTCGTCGTCGTCGAGTCCGGCGCCGCCGAGGGTGCCGTGGCCCTGGCCGAAGGCTCTGGCGTGGTCCTTGAGGGAGCGCTTGTGCTTGAACTCGGAGCCGCAGAGGCAGTACCAGAGCTTGCCGCAGTTCTTCTCGTGGGTGCGCCAGTCGCCCTTGACGGCGAAGGCCTTGCCGCAGCGGCGGCAGAGGAAGGGCTTGAGGCCGTGCTTGCGCTTGTAGTGCGTCTGCAGGGTGCGGAAGTCCTTGAGCGGCTTCGCGCGCGGGTGGTCGACGTTGTTCCGGCACCCCGGCGCGCAGCAGTAGCACGGCAGCCGCAGCATCGCCGTCGGCTGGATGCCGCGCAGCGACTCCGGGCCCTTCCGGTACTGCGACCCGTGCCCCCACATGTGCATCTGCATACACAGAACAGCACGCACGCACGGCACGCGTACGTAACAAGTTAATCATCGGCTACTTTATAGCAATCTAATCATTAATTAGGCGTCAGAGATAAACCGATGCACAAGCTAGCAGCATGGTGCATTGTTTGATTCGCACGTACTGTCTGTACTCTTGATAACTCGATATAATTGCTATGTACTCCCTCCGTTCCTAAATATTTGTCTTTCTAGAGATTTCATCAAGTGACTACATACGGAGCAAAATGAGTGAATCTACACTCTAAAATATGTCTATATACATTCGTATGTAATAGTCCATTTGAATCTCTAAAAAGACAAATATTTAGGAACGGAGGAATTAAGGACGGACTACATGCATGGATCATGATCATATGCTGCGTTTTGTCAGTTTGATGGCAGAGTTTAAGGGTTCCTGTGGACATCGATGGATCAGAAGAGCATATGCATGTTCTATTCACCTTCAGGCCGGGCTGCGTTTAATACGTTGCTCATTTCGAGGTGCGCGTGGATGCTGTTGCCCTCGGTACGTGGCTTGGCCGGATCAGTCTGTATAGCTCAGAGGCTTTCCCCATGCAGACGCAGCGGCAGTCAGTGGGCGAAACCGGCCGGAGAAGCCGCATGAGCGAGCGTTGACGGCTTTTGGTTGCGACGGCTCTAGTACTCCATGCTGGCCCCTTGCTTGCGTGCTGCTTGTGTGTTGCAGTACATGCGTGTCTGTGGTGCATGTCCGGTTCGCGCACAGCACAGTGGAACTGTCATCGGGGAGGGACAGAACACAGTGGCAAGCTAAGCTACAGGTCTCTTGCAGTCATTGACGTTGAAAGCTGCGATCGAGAACTAATTGAAGGCGGTGTAGTAAAACCCGATCGGTTCGACGACATGCTTAGCCCTCGGTGCAAGCTGGTCAGGTGTGAAACGGCTGATCAAGAAAAGCTCATCCCACCTGATCAAAACATCCAATCTACAGGCAAAGCTCATACTACATGGGAGCCACATGTGCTCGACCGGGAGCCAGGACTCGGCTCAGCTGGAGTGCATGCATCCATGATATGCATGGTGGTGGCTACTGGGCGATCGATCAGATCGAACCAGATTGATACTGTTAGAGTTGTATCGAATATAGTGTACAAGATAGGTTACAGTTGAACTTGTAGTTGTATTGTGTTTAGATAGGATATGGAGTCGTGTCCTAGTAGAACACTTGTATCCTAGGCCTCTCATATATAGCGGGGCTAGACACACGATGTAACCTATGCCAACATAATAGCACCGGAACGCAGGGAAAGCCGGCGGCATGTGCCGGTGTCCAGGGCGACCGGGTGCGGTATTGTAGCACTGTCATCGGGAGGAGCACCTATAGTCATGCTCCGGAGATGTAGCCATATCGATGAACCTCATTAACAAATCTCGGTGTCGTGCTCGTGTGATTGCTTGGTCCTTGGATGATCGATGGTTTACCTCGGATTTATTTTAACAGCACGGCGTGTTAGGAAAGCAGCAGCAGCTGGCTCAGCTTTTGCATCAATCATATCGATCAGACGACACTAAGCTGCACCCACGCACACGCTCGTGTCCGGCCGTGGTCTGACTAAGCTGATTCGTCTAAGAAAAGTTGCATCATGCGTCTGATTACGTTACGTACAGAGATCGATCTTCACTGGGATCTCCACAGTGGCATCCACCACGCCACCCATGCATGCATGCATGCATGCGTTCATGCATGGGTGCATTTCCAAAGAGCGCAGCGCTTCGGAAAGCTCCGGCCCCAGAAAAGCGTAAAAGCTCAAAAGGTCGCATGCATGGCTCCCCCTGACGGGCCATATATGTCTTGTTCAATCACACGAAAAGGCAGGCCACTGTGACTGTGCCATCCCTCCCGAGCTCGGCTCGGCTCAATCGATCCCCGCCCAGAGACACCAGCACGTGTACGCATCTATCTATCTATCTGGTACTACCTCTTTCCCACATGCGTGCATGAGAAGAAGCTAAACCACAAGACACCAACGGAAGAGGAACTGTGCATTTGCTTCAATTGGGGCATTTGGGTCATAAATTTGTTTAATTCAGTCCACAGAAGCATATCACAGGGAGAAAATTTTCAAGAAAACAAGAAGATCTAGGCTGCAGCTTGGGTTTTTAGAGTTTTGGGAGCATACTGTGATTTTTTTTAAACACGGTTTTAAATAATTTGATATGCTTAGCATCTACAAACACAACAGTTCCACAAAACCATAGTATCTTCAGTACCATGTTTTTTTTACAGTATTTTAATAATAGTTCGGACCTCTTTCTCTAAACCAAAGTGAGGAAAATTGTGGTTTTCAGAAGCTGAAGTATTTATTGGCGGGTCATTAATTGGACTACAGAGGTTTTAGATTACTATAATTTTGAAAAAATGTTACCGGCAAGCTAGCCTTTGGCAAGTGAAAACCAACGGAACAAGAATATCTGTACATTTACTCGGTGCATCGACAATAATTTACTTACTTCGATAGAAACCATGAGCTTGGAGATTTTCAAGGCAAATAACAAGGTTTTCTTGTGAAACCCAAGCATTTCAAATGCGATTTCAACATACAGCCGGGGGAAATAATTTTTTTTCTTCGTGATAGATTGCTACATACTGCTACTAGGTATATGAGGGGGCTAGCATGTTCTGAAATGGATTTTGTTGCATTTGTCCAGAGAGGATATAACAATGGTAGGTGCATGTCACGGCGCGGTGTACGTTGATTAATAAATTCAGGTTTTATATTGGCAGCTCGAAGCTAGCTAGCTAACACAAGCATACGGTAACGGGACCAACACATGTGTAACGATTCGGACGTGATGTTGCTCTAACTATATTCCCGGCAAAGGATCAGCTCCCGGCCTCCCGCGCAATTACACGCTGCGAGCTGTAGCGTTCGTTCAAGTCTCATCACTCTTGTTCGCTAGCTTCACAACTGTGGTACTAGTAGAACTTTATTTATTTTAACCTACCCGCAGGCAACAGCTACAGCATTTATTTGTAGGTAATTCCAGTTGGGGACTTGCTAGGATCGATTCATCCAACTGTGCTGGAGAAAACAGGAGCTCCAAAATTGTTCGAGTCCCAACAAAATGGGATCATCACAATTGGTATGTTTTGTTTAAACAAATAACTCACTAGTATGTTGTTATGAACAAAATATAAGGGGTTTAATTTGATATATAATTAACCGCCGGTCCAGTTCGTGTATATATCATGGTTAATTTCTAAAGAATTAATCCGTTTTACTAGTAGTTGAGATTGAAATGTTGTTACGAAAAAAATGTTGCCAGAAACGAAAAATTAACGCTTAATTCTTGAAGGTGTGTGTGGCAGTGGCTCACCTGCATGTTGTTGTATCGATTGAAGGTCTTGAAGCAGACGGGGCAGGAGAACTGCGTCGGACCGATGAGGATCTGCGTCGGCGTCGGGATCCAGTACTGCCCCTTGTTCAGCCGCCCGATCGGCGTCGAAGAGAACCCTAGCACCGGTGCCACGGCCGCCTCGTTCTCGCCGTCTTCATCCCCGTCCCCCTCAGCGCCACCGCCGCTCAGCTCCCTGCTAACGCGGTCGTCCTCTTCCTCCTCCTCATCCCTCGCCGCCCTATCTGCGGCTGAGATCCCGGAGATAAGGTCGGCGGCGGTGCCAGCGCTCGGCAGGCCTATATGCAGCGCCACCGTCACGTCCCCTGCCGCGCCGCCCGCCTCCGAGTCCATCGGGTCGTCGGTCGCCTTGGAGTTCAGGTCCGCGAATAGCTGCCGTCCCGCGAGCTTCTGATTGTGGTGCAGGCTACTGCTCGCGGCTGAGCCCGGCGCTTGTTTCCCCTCCTCCCCATCCTCCTCGTCGCCGTCGTCGGAGTCGTCTTTGCCGGGGCCGAACCGCCGCTCACGCGACCTGCGGGAGGCGGGGGCGAGAGAGAGGAGGGGCAGGGCTTCCCGGAGCGGGGGCGACGGCGGCGGGGCAGGAGGAGGCGGCGGGGAGAAGAAGGGGCTGGAGGAGTAGGCGGAGAGCGGAGGAGGCGCCGTCGTGGACGCCACCGGCGCCGGCACGAGCGTGGGTGAGAAGTAGTAGCGGCGCTGATGGTAGTTCTTGAGGAAGGTCGTGTACGGGTTCTCCATGGCTGGCTGCTAGGCGACCGCGCGAGCTCTGGGTAGCTTGCGCTTCTACTTCTAGCTTCCCAGGCTTGGCTAGCGAGTTGTGTTGTGGGGTTGGCAAGGGTTATTATAGGGCGTCCTGCGTGATGAGCTGACGGGTGCCAACATTTTACGGTGGAACATAGCTAGCGCATGCCGACCTGGATAGGTGTATATCAGTAAGGTGAGAGCATAATTTCGCGCCCGTTTAGAATTCAGAAATAGAACGTGCAACTAGAAAAAAGAGAAATGATATTCTATCATGTACGGGATACCCACCATCCGTGTTTTGGTTTTGGCCTAGTTTGTTTCAAAGTGTATCATAAAGTTTCCCTGTGTATCAGCAAATTTGCTCCGAAACAAGTGCACTCATGGTGGATATGCATGCACCGTATGCGTGGAAGAAAAATAACTTTCGTCACCAGCATCTGACTCCCAAAGCTATGGCTCCTCTCTCCTCCCTCTCTCCCCTCCCTTCCTCCCCTCTTCCTTGCCTTGATAGGTCTGCCCCCCGCCCTTCCCCGGTGGCCGGTGTCCGGTCGCCATCCTCTCCGTGTGCAGCTGCTCTCCCCCTCTCCCCCCCTGGCTCTTCGCAAGTGGGTTTCTCCCCTCCCTCTTCTCCGCTGCCGGTGCTTGGTTCTCGTTTTTGGGCCCTGGGGTCGGATGTGGAGGATTCGCAG
>NC_057807.1:449840597-450014993 GCF_018294505.1 Triticum aestivum | reverse complement strand
ATCTCGCGGCGTCGGCGTAAATCTGGTAAGTTTGCGGTCGCATCTCCTGCTCCTGGTATCTTGGGTTGTGCTCCTGATGGGGAGCTTGGAGGCTCCCCATCTCCATCTCCCTCTCCCTCTCCCTCTCCGTCTTTGGCTGCTGTGGCTTCATCGCCGGTGGCGGCGTCGGCGGGGCCGGCGGTTGCCCCGTGTACCCTAGATCCAGATCTCAGTGCGGTGGCCTCCGGCCTGCGGGCCTGCCCTCCGTGTGGGCCTGATGGGCCTATCGGGGCGGTGTTGGCTAGTGGGCCTCCCCCCTCCTTTCTTCGGTGGTTGATTTTCCCCCGCTCGTTTCTTTTGGCCCAGTTGGGCCCAACACCCGGCTACCGGCTCCCCATCCTCTTTCGGCCCATTTGGCGAGTCGGGCCCAGGGGGGCACGGCTCGCTCGGGCTATATATGGATCCCACGCGGTTCGGCGTCCCCCATGCTAGGGTTTCCTGCTTCCGCCTCTGATTTGCGCCGCTATCGCCTTCCCATCCGTCGCGTCTTTAGATCCCCTCCACCTCCACCCCTCCTTCTTACTTTTGCTGCGGTGATCTTCATGGACAAATCTAGGGGATCTTCCTGCGAGGCGCTTTCTGGTAGCAAGCGGTGCCGCGAGGACTCCCCCGCCTCCGCGGTGGATCTGGAGCTAGAGGCCTCGCTCCGCTCCAAGCTGGAGTCGGAGCAGGCGGCGCGCGAGCAGGCGGCTCGTGGCCGCGACGCCTGGGCTTCGGGTCCGGAGCGGGTGCAGCGCTCGGAGAGGGATGGGGTGACTGGATCTGGTCCGCAGGGCTCTGGATCTGGTCCTTCTCCCTCTCCGGTGCTGGATCCGTGGGAGGCGGCGGTGGCCTCCGGCGGTGGGGTATCTTCGTCCTCGGCTTCCCTTCCTACTCAGGGTGCGGGGCGGGGCTCGTCTGCCCCGTCTCGGCCCCTGCCTCCCCCGCCTCCTCGCGCGTTTGGGGCTGGATCTGGTTTTCGTCCGTCGCCTCGCTCCTTCGCAGGGTCGGCGCGTTGGCCACCTGGTCCGGCCTCGGGGGCGCCCCTCCCTCCGGGCATGGGGGATGGGATCCTTCCTCCTCCTCCGGCGCATCAGCAACCCCGCCCCTCCCCTTCCTCCCACAGCAACCCTTCGGCGCTCACCTGTTTTGCCTGCCACAGACCGGGGCACTTCCAGTCTCGCTGCACCAACCCCCCATTCTGCTTGATTTGCCGTTCTGATGGTCACCTCACGGTCAACTGCATGGATAGGCAGAAGCCTCCCGCGGTCTTCCAGTTTGGTATGGGCCTTCCTGGTTGCTCTTTCTTCGCCTTTGATGGTGACCTGCCTGTTCGGGAGGTGGCACCTGCGCTGTCCAATGTGGCGATTGTCTTTGTCAAGGACCAAAAGATCTCGCCCCAAACTCTTCTGGAAGGGCTCCGCATTTGGGATGTGGCTAGTTGGGACTGGCAAG
Organism: Triticum aestivum; assembly: GCF_018294505.1. Classification (NCBI taxonomy): domain Eukaryota; kingdom Viridiplantae; phylum Streptophyta; class Magnoliopsida; order Poales; family Poaceae; genus Triticum; species Triticum aestivum. The sequence continues at coordinate 450,013,520 of NC_057807.1, read as the reverse complement.
TGGTGCAGCTATCGGACTTTGACTTCTCTATGGTGTTCCCCTCCAAAGAATGCCTGCGTATGATCGCTTCCTGCACCAGTTTCACCTTGCCCCTTAACCAACTGGTGGTTTCTGTTAAAGCGGCTTCATACAATGGTACTGCGGTTGGCCCTCTCTCTCAAGTGTGGGTGTTGATCGAGGATCTGCCGGCTGGCCTGCGCTCGTCTGCTTTTCTCATGTCCTTTGGGGTTCTGATTGGGAAACCCATTGAGGTGGATGAGGAGTCTCTGAACAAGGTTGGTCCTGCTAGGATGAAGATTTGGTGCGTTGACCCTGAACGGGTGCATGGTTTCATTGATGTTTACCCATCTCCCAATGGCATCAGACTGCGGGAGCGGGTGGAGGGGGCGGCGGCGGCTTTCCAAGCTCCACCTCCCCCCCTCCTCCGTCTGTTAATCCTTCGGATAAGCATGATAAGCAGGACAAGGAAGGGGATGGTTCCTTTGGTGGCCCTAATCAGAGCTTTGGGTCTAATCTCCGCTTCACTCAATCCGAATGGGATGGACTGGCAGACTCAGAACGGGAGTTGTTTCAATCTCAAGCGCCTGATGGTGATGCCCCTCGTGATGACTCGGTGATCCCCCCTGCTGCTCAGAATGCTCCTACTACTACCGCTGATCTGCCAAAGGCTCCGCCTTGCTCGGCCACTCCTATGTCTGGTGCTTGCTCCAATCTTCCTGCTCGCCCTCTCTCCCCCACCCGCTCGGGAATTGAAGATCTTCCTGTCTCTCCTGCTCGTGATATGATGGAATCCCAGCCCCCCTCGAGGAAGAAATCCTCAGTGCGCAAGTACTCGGCTAAGAGCCGGAACTCGTCGGGCTCGAAGCAATCAATGACGGGGATTTGTCAGCGTCTTGATCAAGGTCTGGGCTCCATGTCCCGCTCAGGCCCCCATGTTGGCTCTCCTGCTGTGTGGTCGCCTGCCATCCGTTCCCCCGTGTCCACGGCCCGTAAAGGTAGACGGGTGGCGCACTCTGGTGGTTCTATCTTGGAACGGGCGAAGAAGCGGGTTGCGGCGAAGGACCTCCCTCCCCTAGGTACCTCCCCATCCTCATTTGCCGCTGCTTCTCCGGTTCGGGTGGTTTTATCTTTGATGTCTGATGATCATCTTTAAACATTATGTCGGATGTGGGTGTGGTGGTCGATTCTTCTGTTGGTTCTCCTATTTCGCTTCTTGCCATTATTCGGGCTAATGAATTGGCTCAGGCAGCCATTGCGAAAGCCAAAGAGGCTGTTGCCTCGCGGGTCGCGGATGCTGGCTGTGCTGCGGGGGAGGCTTCGGGTGCTGGTAGTGGCCAGCCCCCTTCCTGTCCTGCCAAGAGGGGCGCTAATAAACGTTCTAAATCCTACATGGCCCCCTGCAGGTCGAGTCTCCATATCAAGAACCTGTCGTATAAATGAGGGCTTTATTCTGGAATATAAGGGGGTTCGGTGCTAGGGGGCGCCATGACCAACTTAAAGATTTGGTTCGTTCTAACTCTATTGATTTTGTGGGGCTGGTTGAAACTTTTAAGGATTCCTTCTCCCCTAGTGAGCTCTCTGCTATCGTGGGTATGGATAGATTTCATTGGCAATTCTTACCTGCTTCGGGACACTCTGGCGGGATTTTGATTGGCTCTAATAAGGATATTTTTGATTTCGTTGCTTTTGATCATGGGTTTTTTTGGGCTAGTGTTGTTCTGTCTCACAAATCTATGAATACCCTCTGTGAGTACATCGTTGTTTATGGGCCTGCGGACCACTCTCTGTCGAATCTTTTCCTTAATGAACTCTCGACCAAGATTGAGTCTTGTACTTTACCGATGATTATTGGGGGAGACTTTAACTTGCTGCGTTGCCCTCTTGACAAGAATAATAATAATTTCTCTTGGTCTTTAGCCAATGCTTTTAATGACTTCATTAGTGCTAACGCCATTTGTGAGCTTCCTCGGGGGGGAGCTCGCTTTACTTGGTCTAATCATCAGGCTAACCCTATTAGATCCGTGCTGGATCGTGTTTTCCTTGGTCCCAGGTGGGATGCCCTGTTCCCTAGGTCTTATCTTCTCGCTAAATGCATTGTCGGGTCTGATCATACCCCCTTGATTCTTGACGATGGTTCCATCTGCAATAGACCTCCGGCTAGATTTCAGTTTGATGCTTCTTGGCTGTCGGTTGACGGCTTTGTCGATATGGTTGCTGCGAAAATTTCCCACTCCCTTTCCTCCAACCTCCGCTCCTTTGGCCCTCTGGATGACCTGCATTCTTGCTCCTATTCCCTTCGCAAATTTCTTAGAGGGTGGTCGCGTAACCGTGCGGCGGAGGATCGACGCTCCAAAGCCTTTCTTGAAAATCAGATCCTGGAGCTGGATCGTACTGCTAACTCTATTGGGCTCTCTGACGATGGATGGGCCGTTCGTTATAATCTGGAGGCTGCACTTTTGCAGCTGCATCATCAGGCTGAGATTTACTGGCGCCAGAGGGGCACTCTTAATTGGACACTCAAAGGGGACGCTCCTACCGCATATTTTTTTGCGATTGCGAACGGTAGGCGTAGGCGCTGTGACATTAACAGTTTGATGATTAATGGTCTGCGCTCCTCTGATCAGTCGGTGATTCTAGCTCATGTAGTGGATTTCTTCTCGTCTTTGTTAGGGGCTAAACCTCAATCGGGCTTGTCCATTTCCCCCCACCTTTGGAGTTCTGGTCTTAAAATTTCCCCCGAGGAGAATGCCTCCTTGATGATCCCGCTCTCTGATCAGGAAATCTGGGACGTGGTTAATTCTGCTAACCCCAATGCAGCATCTGGGCCAGATGGCTTTTCCATTCCTTTCTTTCGGAGATTTTGGCCCCAGTTGAAACAGTTGGTGTGTAGCGTTATTCAGGGTTTCTGTCTTGGGACTGTCGATATCTCTCGTCTGAATTACGCTGTAATATCCCTGATTCCGAAGGTCAAGGGTGCTGATGTTATTTCCCAATTTCGGCCTATAGCGTTGATTAACAACTTTGCCAAATTCCCTTCCAAAGGCTTTGTGAATCGGCTGTCCCCGGTTGCGCACAGAGTTATTAGCCCCTTTCAATCTGCTTTTATCAAAGGGCGATTCATTCTAGATGGCATTCTTTCCCTTCATGAGATTGTTCACGACCTTCACGCGCGAAAAGCTAAAGCGGTTATTCTTAAGTTAGACTTTGAAAAAGCGTATGACTCGGTCAGTTGGCCTTTCCTCAAGCAGGTCCTTCTTGCCAAAGGGTTCGACGGTGCTTATGTCCATCGTATCATGCAGTTGGTCTCAGGTGGCCATACTGCTGTTGCTGTGAATGGCGTTATTAGTAACTTCTTTGCGAATGGCAGGGGCCTTCGCCAAGGGGATCCAGCCTCCCCGGTTCTCTTTAACTTTGTGGCCGACGCCTTCTCTTGCATGCTCTCCAAGGCGGCCCGTTGTGGGCACATTACCCCCGTGATCTCCCATCTTCTGCCGGAAGGTGTCTCCCATCTGCAATACGCTGATGATACAATCATATTGGTGGAGTTGGATAATGCCTGTATTGCCAATCTTAAATTCATCTTGCTGTGTTTCGAAGCTGTTTCGGGTCTGAAGATCAATTTCGCCAAGAGTGAGGTTCTGGTGACGGGTGTGGACGGGGCGGAAGCCTTGCGAGTTGCCAGGCTCCTTAACTGCGCTTTAGGTTCTTTCCCTTTCAAGTATTTAGGACTTCCTATCTCTCCTGGTATCCTTCATGCGAAGGACTTCGCTCCGGTGGTTGCTAAAGTAGGAAACAGGGTGCTCCCGTGGAGGGGTAGATATAATACCAATGCAGGCAAAGTGGCTTTAATCAATTCTTGCCTGTCTTCTCTCCCTATGTTTCTTATGGGCTTCTATCTTCTCACGAATGGCGTGCATTCTGGCTTCGACAAACATAGGGGTGGCTTCTACTGGAATTCAGCTGATAACAAAAGAAAATATAGGCTGGTTAAGTGGCAACTGATGTGTAGGCCTAAAAACCTTGGGGGGTTAGGCATTATTAACACTCGGGTGATGAACATGTGTTTGCTCATCAAGTGGTGGTGGAAAATTATGACTGTGGGGGCCGGGTCGCTGTGGTTTTCGATTCTTAAGGCCAAATATTTCCCCCACTCCGATCCTATGTTTGCCCCCGCGCGGCGTGGTTCTCAGTTCTGGAAAGCTCTTGTTAAAGTTAGGCCGATTATTTTGGAGCATGTCAAGTTTTCTGTGGGGAATGGGTCTGCTGTTCGTTTTTGGTTGGATTGGTGGTCTGGGGATGCCCCACTTGCCGTGAGCTTTCCGATTTTGTTTTCTTATTGTCCCAATCCGCAGATCTCCATCGCGGAGCTGGCTGCTAATAATTGGGATCTGGCTTTCCGTCGGGCTCTGTCTCCTGAAGAGTTGGAAGATTGGCAAAGCCTCTCTGCCCTCTTCCCCGTGCTCTCGGAGTCGGCTGACTCGGTGTTTTGGCCACTTTCGGCCTCTGGTAAATTTTCGGTTAAGTCGTTGTATTCTAGACTCATTGGTGGTACCCCCTCTGCTAGATTCTCTTGTGTCTGGAAATCAAGGGTTCCTCCGAAAATTAAGATTTTTCTCTGGCAGGCCTTTCGTGGTCGCCTCCCTACTGCTGATCAGATCAAAAAACGCAATGGGCCGGGCTCTGAATTCTGTAACCTGTGTGGGGCCTTGGAAAATTCCGACCACATCTTTTTCAACTGTGTACTTGCCAAATTAGTTTGGTCTTGCGTCAGATCTTGGCTTTGGGTTTCTTGGAATCCCTCCTCTTTTTCTGATATTAGAACTCTAGCTAAAAGTTTGGTCGGGGTCACCAAGAGGGTATTTTGGGTTGGCTTGGGAGCCTTATGCTGGGCCTTATGGAATATTAGAAACAAATTTACTATTGAGCTTACCTTCCCATCTAAACCTGCTGATGTTCTATTCAAATCATGTATATTCTTGCAGCAGTGGAGATCATTGACTAAGGAGCCTGATCGGGACGCCCTGGACCTGCTCATCAACAAAATTCGGGCTTCGACTTCTCAGATATCCGGGACGAGCCCTGCCGTATAATTTGGTGCTGTCGTTTGCGGACATTTGGTCTTTCTCCTCCCCGGCCTGCGCGCTGTGTATGGCACTTGCCTGTATCATGCTTGCTTAGGTTTCTCTTAAACTCCTCTGTGTGGTTATGATTTCCTGTGAACCTGTGGTATCCGTGACGCTGCCTGGTGGCTTTATCTATAAAGTCGGGCCTTGGCCTTTTCTCTAAAAAATAACTTTCGTAGAAAATAAATAAAGGGAAACTAGTGAAGTTTCCATTGTAATGATATTAATGGAGGGCCTCGTTTCTTTTTTGACGAAAGATGGAGGGCGTCCTTAGATTGTAGGGTTTTCATAGAAGATTAGAGATTTTTGAATCTTTCAAATTTTGTGTATATGGGACGTTTGGATCAACAAGTTTTTTTAGGGGTCTTTGGCTCGATCTGCCTGCCAAGGGGTCTTTGGCTCGATCTGCCTGCCATGGAGAGGACCGAAAGATCTCAATATCTTGGTATCGATACCTTTTGTGGTGCATCAACTCTCGCTACTTTTGTATCGGGCACAATTTCTAAACACTGACCCCAAGCTCTCCTTACTTTTCTGTCACAAAAGGAAAGTCTCTCTGGACATGGAGTATTTGCTCGCAAGTTCAAATGCTCCCTAATGAATACTAAAATCAAAAGAATAGTAAAGAAATCTGAACTTTTCTTGTGCTAAACTTTGACAAAAAATTTGTGTGGTCAAAAAATTTATCATGAAAGGATATTCGTGTAAGTCGTGGTAAAAAAATGATAATCCAAAAATGCTAATTTTGGAAACATTTTGGAGTTCTGATTTTGTTTTGTCTTTTTTGCCTTGACTTGCACGGCTGTAATTTTGTGATGAAATTTGTCAAGCATACGAAACATTTGTCAAAGTTTGGCACAAAAGAATCAGTTCTTTTTTGAGTTTTTTCTGATTTTGCCGTTCATCTCTAGCTCATTTCAGGTTGGGAGCAGAAGAGGACTTTCGAGGCTCTCTTCACTTTTTCTCTTGTTTCCTCATGTTCCATGTATGTTTGGTTTCTCTGACATTCTATTCTATACGAAATCTCGTTGGGAATAAATATTATTGATCAAGTCATTTCGTAAAGGAAGGTCTATGGATCATATGAATGATGCTGCGAAATTCCTTTTGGATGCATATACCAACGCCCTTTAGTGCATTTGAATTTTAACATTGGCTCACACCTTATTTTCTTTTGTTTTTTTCTTGAGAAGTCCAATACACTTATTTCTAATATGTCTCTTCAACCCTCCATAATTATTTCCATTTACCTCCAGTGCAGCATCCAAGGGCATGCGCTGCAACATTCTCATGTTTTGAAACCAACGAAAAATAGAGACATCTCACTTCTTTGTTTTTATATTCTATGTTTCTCATTCCTACGCTCCAAAGATAATCAAAGAATACAATGGTGCATAAAACTGGTATTTGGGTGCATAGCATGGGAAAAGAAAGAAAGATAATTTCCAATTTTGCAAGGAGCGTGAGGGACGTTACCTTGAAATTTTTTTCATAGTTTTGCATGTGGTTCTAGGATAGGAAATATTACTTGGTTCAAGAAAATGTATGCATTATTTCTTCAAATGGCGAGAGCTACCGAGCTACTACAATTCTCACAGTGCAACCTCCTCCTTCAATTTTTTTCACCTTGCAGTTCAGTGTCTCCAAACAAAGTAGATGCATGTACGTTCATAAATACACACAAACGCTCAACCCTATGAACGGACGTAGGTATGCCATACCCCTACGACCGTCTCTGAGAGCCCAAACCGGCAAACGAACCATCGATTTAATATAGTTAAAACACAACCATTGGATGTTGATCCAACACCTCATGAGAAAAACATCAGGCAGCTGTGAAGTAGGCGGTCCCTTAATTATTTAAACGTAGAATCAAACCTTGACATTAAAGTGGTCACACTATTTGACACGGACGTGCATCCATGTCGAACATCGTTCCAAGTACCGGCACACACGTGTTTCACAAACTTCACTAGCACGTAACAGACTCTCTTTTAAGCTAACAAACATATGGAGAACAAAATGGTCAAAACTTGAATGTTTGACACAAATATCTATAGAACACACGCACGTTCGGGACGGGGAGGAGTCCCTATTTCGGACGAAAATCCATCTGTGCGCATGTGGGTGCAACCGATGGCACACGTACCGTTGTGTGTTTGGTCCGGTTTTTATAGCTCTGATGGATAAGTCTTGACCAGTGATGGTTCTCTCCTCGTCGTCTTCCTCCGGAAAAAATGCGCGCTGGCACTGTTGATTCTTTGCGGTACGCAATAGCGCATCGGGAGGAAATGCCGCTTCGTTGTGTTGGTGTTGCCTGCTGGGCCCACCCATACACGGATCAATGATGATGCTATTTGCCGTGTTGTGATTAATGGCACGCCGACCAGTGAGGCAAGTCACGCTCAAATGTCAATGGGAGTATGAGACCAGCTACGTACCGCAGCCAGTTGTTGTGCAAGTACGCTAGCAAGTATGTTACAAGAATCTTCCTAGTTAGGTGTACAAATGTACTTTGTTTACTGTAGTTAGACTTTAAGTAGATTCCTCGCCAAAAAAAGAGACTTTAAGTAGATTATTTGAATTGTAGTCGTCGTTGGTGGTCTATGCACCTGGATGTATTTTCTTTTACTTCTGATGTTTCCTTGTACTACTATGATGTTTGATAAATAGATTTTTTTAAAAATAGATTGTTTCAACTATTAATTTTCTTATTAAATATTAGAAAATGTGTAGTCAAAGATACATGAAACAAAACGTGAAAAACTTTTATATGCTAAGTGTGTTGAAATATATGGCCCATCTTTCTTCCATTATCAAACTTTCATACTTTCTTCGTCGCAAACTAAGTGTCACAGATTTAGTGCAAAGTTGGTATAGTTTTAGAAACCGATGGAGTACGATTTAACATGGTAATAGAACGGAGATGTATTAAATTCAAGGCCCATGTAGTGCAATATTTTTCTTTAAAAAAATCCGGCATACATCAGATGTAACGCTAAGAAATGATGGAGCCTAGAGGACAAGGAGGAGGGTTGAAATACATCTCCCGTCCTTGTCCTGTCCGCTAAAACTTATTGGTGAATTGGTCAATGCGTGCAGTTTAATCAGACTTGCATCCAACCATCGTTATAATGCAACCACCTCGCATGAGACATGGTGGCCATGGACACCAGAATTACAGCATCGATGATGAGCATCACATTGTCGCTTATCTACTATCATAAACAGAACTATGCATCAGAGGGACGTAGATAACATGGAGATGATCAAGCCATGGGTTTCTCGTGTGCTCCTGCGAGCAAGCGGATCATATGCCACTCCGCTCGTCTGTGGCGGCACAAGCCTTCGCAACATTGTATGTAGACGGCCTCATCCAATGAGGGTGCCATCACCAAAGCCACATGATACGCCGACCATGAGGGTTCAATCCAGGGCGGCCGCTAGGTCTTCCAGATAGGTGTGGATCTGTGGTTTGTTTCCTGTACCACCACGACGATGTGCAACACGCGATGAGACATGAAATCCAAAGTATTATGTTTGCCTTTATCTCCTGCACATCGCACATCCGATGGTGGTGGTGGTGGGAGCAATGACAACAGATGATGAGATGTGAAGTCCATAAGATTCATGCTATCTCTATTGATTTTTGTTTGTAAATTATATATTCGATACTCATGGATACGAAAAACACATAACAATTTTTTCTCCGCAAGCGTACCTGTTGCTTAATGTAATGGGTGGGAATACCCTCTTACAACCAAATCTAACATGCTGAAATGTTCTACAAGTGACATGTTGGCACTCTAACATCTCAGTTAATGATACTTTACTTATGAAAATGTTCTAAGTGAGCGTGCGCGGGGGGAGGGGGGGGGGGCGTACAGTCCGTCCTAGAACCTAGAAACGATCAAAGGAGAAGAGACAATGACTCTTAACACATTTGATGATGTAGTACTGGTGGGGAGTTGACAAAGGAAAAGGAAAGATGGCATGACTCAGTTGATACAAAATGAGAGCTGCTACCTCTTGAGCTTGCGTTGGTTTTCCATTCAAGAGGAAAGGGTGATGCAGCAAAGTAGCGTAAGTATTTCTCTCAGTTTTGAGAACCAAGGTATCAATCCAGTAGGAGACAACGCACAAGTCACCAAATACCTGCACAAACAATCAATAACTTGCACCCAACGTGATAAAGGGGTTGTCAATCCATTCACTGTCACTTGCAAAAGTGAGATCTGATAGAGATAGATAAGTGGTAAATTAAAATATTTTTTGTATTTTTGGTTTATGGATCGGAAAGTAAAAGATTACAAAATAGTAGATCGGAAACTAGTAAGATGTAAACGAGAACTTGTAAGATGGAAAAAAGACCCGGGGGCCATAGGTTTCACTAGTGGCTTCTCTCAAGTTAGCAAATATTATGGTGGGTGAACAAATTACTGCCGAGCAATTGATAGAAAAGCGCATAGTTATAACAATAACTAAGGAAATGATCATGAACATAGGCATCACGTCCGTGTCAAGTAGACCGAAACGATTCTGCATCTACTACTATTACTCCACACATCGACCAACTCCTGCCTGCATCAAGAGTATTAAGTTCATGAAGAACAAAGTAATGCATTAAGTAAGATGACATGATGTAGAGGAATTAACTCAATCAATATGATGAAAACCCCATCTTTGTATCCTCGATGGCAACAATACAATATATGCCTTGCTGCCCCTACTGTCACTGGGAAATGACACCGCAAGATTGAATCCAAAGTTAAGCACTTCTTAGATTACAAGAAACATCAATCTAATAAGCCAAACTAAACCGATAATTCGAAGAGACTTGCAAAGATATCAAATCATGCATATAAGAATTCAGAGAAGAACCAAACACTAGTAGAAAAGGGGGCAATGGTCCAAGCCGGGTCAGCCCATTAGTCCCGGTTCAATCCAGAACCGGGACCAATGGGGGCATTGGACCCGGTTCGTGAGCCCCGGGGGCCGGCCGGGCCATGTGGACCATTGGTCCCGGTTCGGCTGGACCTATTGGTTCCGGTTAGTGGGACGAACCGGGACCAATGCGCCTCGCTCCTGGCCCACAACCATTGGTCCCGGTTGGTGTAGTGAACCGGGACCAAAGGCTGCCCTTTAGTCCCGGTTCGTGGCACGAACCGGGACCAATTAGTTGCCTATATCTACCCCTCGCCCGCGAGCAGAGCACTCCCAGTGCTCTCTTTTTCGTGGCCGGCGAGGGGAGAGCTTTGTGGTGCTCTAGCTCACCTCCTATGCACACGAGGTGTTCGATGGAATGCCCGAGCCACACTACTTAAGCTTTCTCCTCTCCAAGCTCGACCTCCAAGCTCCATTTTCCTTAATATTTGTCTAGGTTTAGCGGTCCGTCACGTCCCGTCCCCGTCTTCACCGCCGTCGATCGCCCTCGCCGATCTTGTCGCCGGCACCACCGTGGTGAGCCTCTTGTTCTTATTTTCTTTCTGAAAGGAAAAAAATCTTACTTGTATATTTATATAGATACTTGTATAATTTTCTTACTTTTATTATTGCATCTTATATAGTGCGATGGTTTTGGTATCCGCCCTCGTCGGCCCTCGTCCTGTCTATGATTCAGATGTGGTATATATTATCTTTTCATAAATATTGGTTCATTTATTGTTTATGACAATTATGCCGACCAACGTGACATAGATTTTATTTATCTAGGAGGTTGTTGAACCGGAAATTCCAACCGACCTTATTGTCGAGAGGTTAAATTTAGTTGAAGAAGAAAACAATTTGTTGAAGGAAAAAATTAGAAAAATTGAGGAGGAGAAGATGATATTGGAGTTGCATGTTGCGGATGTCGTCGATGATCACAAGATCAAGATGGATGCAATGCGCTTGAAGATTAGAAAGATTAGAAAATATGCCATTCATACCGAGGCTTGGTATCATTATGCCGTTGGATCAGTTGTTACATTGGTTGCGATTATGATCGCATTTGTTTTCGCATTGAAATGTTTTACATAGTTTCAGTGTATGGTTTAATTAATTTAGATGCTCTGCAGAGCTTTATGTTGTTAGATGAGAACTATGTATGTACTTTGGTTTTAATGTGATGATGAACTTCTATTAATTTGGTCACTTAATTATCTATTCATGATGTTCTGTAATGATTTTTGACACACTTAATTATATATAATGCACGCAGATGAACCGGCAATGGATGTACGGTTCAAGACACACCTCCGAGTACATTAAGGGCGTGCATGATTTTCTCGAAGTGGCTGAGGCAAACAAGCAGAATGGTTTTATGTGTTGTCCATGCCCTATATGTGGGAATACGAAGTCTTACTCTGACCGGAAAATCCTCCACACCCACCTGCTTTACAAGGGTTTCATGCCACACTATAATGTTTGGACGAGGCACGGAGAAATAGGGGTTATGATGGAAGACGGCGAAGAAGAAGAGTACAATGACAACTATTTCCCCCTGAATACGGTGATGCTACTGAAGATCAAGAGGAACCAGACAATGTGCATGATGATGCTGCAATGGGCGAAGCTGCTGAAGATCAAGAGGAACCAGACGATGTGCCCGATGATGATGATCTCCGTCGGGTCATTGTCAATGCAAGGACGCAATGCGAAAGTCAAAAGGAGAAGCTGAAGTTCGATCGCATGTTAAAGGACCACAAAAATGGGCTGTACCCCAATTGCGAAGATGGCAACACAAAGCTCGGTACCGTACTGGAATTGCTGCAGTGGAAGGCAGAGAATGCTGTGCCTGACAAAGGATTTGAGAAGCTACTGAAAATATTGAAGAAGAAGCTTCCAAAAGATAACAAATTGCCCAACAGTACATACGCAGCAAAGAAGGTCGTATGCCCTCTAGGATTGGAGGTGCAGAAGATACATGCATGCCCTAATGACTGCATCCTCTTCCGTGGTGCGTACAAGGATCTGAACGCATGCCCGGTATGCAGTGCATTACGGTATAAGATCAGACGAGATGACCCTGGTGATGTTGACGGCGAGCCCCCCAGGAAGAGGGTTCCTGCGAAGGTGATGTGGTATGCTCCTATAATACCACGGTTGAAACGTCTGTTCAGAAATGGAGAGCATGCCAAGTTGATGCGATGGCACAGTGAGGACCGTAAGAAAGACGGGAAGTTGAGAGCACCCGCTGACGGGTCGTAGTGGAGAAAAATCGAGAGAAAGTACTGGGATGAGTTTGCAAGTGAGCCAAGGAACGTATGGTTTGCTTTAAGCGCGGATGGCATTAATCCTTTCAGAAAGCAGAGCAGCAATCACAGCACCTGACCCGTGACTCTATGTATGTATAACCTTCCTCCTTGGATGTGCATGAAGCGGAAGTTCATTATGATGCCAGTTCTCATCCAAGGCCCTAAGCAACCCGGCAACGACATTGATGTGTACCTATGGTCATTAGTTGAAGAACTTTTACAGCTGTGGAATGGAAACGGTGTACGTACATGGGATGAGCACAAACATGAGGAATTTAACCTAAAGGCGTTGTTGTTCGTGACCATCAACGATTGGCCCGCTCTCAGTAACCTTTCAGGACAGACAAACAAGGGATACCATGCATGCACGCACTGTTTACTTGACACCGATAGTATATACCTGGCAAGCTGCAGGAAGAATGTGTACCTGGGCCATCGTCGATTTCTTCCGACCAACCATCAATGTTGAAAGAAAGGCAAGCATTTCAAAGGCAAGGCAGATCACTGGAAGAAGCCTGCCATGCGTATCGGTGATCAGATACTTGCTATGGTCAATGATTTACACGTAATCTTTGGAAAGGTTCCCGGCGCACTAGCTGTTCCGAGTGACGCTGGGGGACACACACCCATGTGGAAGAAGAAATCTATATTTTGGGACCTACCCTACTGGAAAGACCTAGAGGTCCGCTCTTCGATCGACGTGATGCACGTGATGAAGAACCTTTGCGTGAATCTGCTAGGCTTCTTGGGCGTGTATGGGAAGACAAAAGATACAGCTGAGGCACGGGAGGACCTACAACGTTTGCACGAAAAAGACGGCATGCCTCCAAAGCAGTATGAAGGTCCTGCCAGCTATGCTCTTACCAAAGAAGAGAAGGAAATCTTCTTTGAATGCCTGCTTAGTATGAAGGTCCCGACTGGCTTCTCGTCTAATATAAAAGGAATAATAAATATGGCAGACAAAAAGTTTCAGAACCTAAAGTCTCATGACTGCCACGTGATTATGACGCAACTGCTTCCGGTTGCATTGAGGGGGCTTCTACCGGAAAACGTCCGATTAGCCATTGTGAAGCTATGTGCATTCCTCAATGCAATCTCTCAGAAGGTGATCGATCCAGAAATCATACCAAGGCTAAGGAGTGATGTAGTGCAATGTCTTGTCAGTTTCGAGCTGGTGTTCCCACCATCCTTCTTCAATACCATGACGCACGTCCTAGTTCATCTAGTTGACGAGATTGTCATTCCGGGCCCCGTATTTCTACACAATATGTACCCCTTTGAGAGGTTCATGGGAGTCCTAAAGAAATATGTCCGTAACCGCGCTAGGCCAAAAGGAAGCATCTCCATGGGCCATCAAACAGAGGATGTCATCGGGTTTTGTGTTGACTTCATTCCTGACCTTAAGAAGATAGGTCTCCCTAAATCGCGGTATGAGGGGAGACTGACTGGAAAAGGCATGCTTGGAAGGGACTCAATAATATGTAGGGACGGATATTCTTGGTCTCAAGCACACTACACAGTTCTACAGAACTCTACCTTGGTGACCCCGTATGTCGATGAACACAAGAACAGTCTGCGCTCCAAACACCTGGAGCAGTGCGACGACTGGATTACATGTGAACACATCAGGACTTTTAGTAGTTGGTTGGAAGCATGTATCAGAGGTGACAACACTGTTTGTGATGAGCTGTACTTGTTGTCCAGGGGACCATCTTTGACTGTATTGATTTGGAAAGGATACGAGATAAATGGGAATACATTTTACACGATTGACCAAGATCAAAAGAGCACCAACCAAAACAGCGGTGTCCGCTTTGATGCAACAACCGAGAGGGGAAAGGACACATATTATGGTTACATAGTGGACATATGGGAACTTGACTACGGAGTAGATTTTAAGGTCCCTTTGTTTAAGTGCAAATGGGTCAATCTGTCAGGAGGCGGGGTATAGGTAGACCCACAGTACGGAATGACAACAGTGGATCTGAAAAATCTTGGGTACACTGACGAACCGTTCGTCCTAGCCAATGATGTGGCACAGGTTATCTATGTGAAGGACATGTCTACCAGACCGAGAAAGAGAAAAGATAAGGAAGCGAATACATCATACGATGAGCCCAAGCGCCACATAGTTCTTTCAGGAAAAAGGGACATCGTGGGAGTGGAGGACAAGACAGACATGTCTGAAGATTATGAAAAGTTTCATGAAATTCCTCCCTTCAAAGTCAAGGCTAACCCCAGCATCCTGATAAACGATGAAGATTATCCATGGTTACGGCGCAATAAGCAAATGACACAAGCGAAGAAAGAGTTAAGACTTTCTCCCGCAACTATTATGATGATACCATGCCAACTTTGTAACTGACGAGTATGATACCATTGTCCGTTTTGTACATGCACATGCTATGTGGGTCAATTTATGATACCATGCCAACTTTCAACTTTTTCATAGTTCATTTGAAATGCTTTAATGTCTTATGGTTCGGCCCTCGTAATAATTAAAAATAGCAACAATAAGTATTTTGTTGTAAGTAGAAACAAAATAAAATAAATAAAGCAAGAAAGAAAACAAAAAAACAAAAAAGTGTTTTCAAATTTGAAAACTAACGGTACTAACAGAAAGTTTATAATTTTCCTAAAACTAAAAGCAAAAACAATTAAAAAATAAAGCAAAAAACAAAAGAAAATAAATAATGCAGAAAACAAAAGAAAAAAACAACAATAAGTATTTTGTTGTAAGTAGAAACAAAATAAAATAAATAAAGCAAGAAAGAAAACAAAAAAACAAAAAAAAGTGTTTTCAAATTTGAAAACTAATGGCACTAACAGAAAGTTTATAATTTTCCTAAAACTAAAAGCAAAAACAATTAAAAAATAAAGCAAAAAACAAAAGAAAATAAATAATGCAGAAAACAAAAGAAAAAAACTTGAAAAATAAATAAATATAGCAACAATAAGTAAAGAAAACAAAAAAATGCCTCCTACTGGGCCCCCACGGCCTGAATACGACTAGAAACCCTACTATGGGCCAGGATTCAGGCCCATAGTAGGCCCAGAAGGCCCATCAGGCAAAGCAATAGCAAGTAGGCCCGAAAGCCTGCGGTGGAGAGGAGCTCGAGAGGGATGCGGCAGTGGGGCTTATAAACCACTGCGTGCCCCTCTCGACTAGTGAGGTGGGACTAAACTTTGGCCCCGACGCGGGCAACACAGAGGCCTTTGGTCCCGGTTGGTGGCACCAACCGGGACTAAAGGGGGGGCATTAGTCCCGGTTAGTGCCACCAACCGGGACCAAAGGCCGACGGTTCCCGCCCTTTGGGCTGCCGAAAAAGAGGCCTTTGGTCCCGGTTGGCGGCACCAACTGGGACTAAAGGGTGCATTAGTCCCAGTTGGTGCCATGAACCGGGACCAATGCCCTTCGTATATATACAACACTTAGCAGTTTTCGCCAAAATACATCTGTTTCTTCTCGCCCCGACGCCTTCTGCTCCTTGTCGCCGTCGCCGCCGAGCCCTGCCCCGACGCCGTCAGGCTGGTCCACCTCGCCGTCGCCGCCGCCGAGCCACTGCCCCGACACCGTCACCGCGCCCGCCGCCCCTGCCGGCCCCGACCCTGTCGCCGTCGCCGCGCGCGCCGCCCCTGCCTCGACCCCGTCGCCGCGCGCGCCACCCGTTCCCCGACCCCGTCGCCGTCGCCGCGCGCGCCGCCCCTTCCCCGACCCCGTCGCTGTCGCCACGCGCGCCGCCCCTTCCCCAACCCCGTCGCCGTCGCCCCGACCACACGCCGCCGCCTTCGATCCGGCCGCCGGCACCCTTTCTTCTTATTTTTTTGTGCATTTTATGTATATTTTCTCTGTGTATATATGTATATGTTCTCGGTGTATATATGTTCATATATGCAAAAGTTAGATTTTAGAAAAACTTTATATATGCAAAAATTTATACATATATGTAAGTATATATGTATGTATAGATGTATGTAAGTATAGATGTATGTATGTATAGATGTATATATGCAAAAGATAGGTTTTTAGAAAAAATACTATTTTTTCTGTTGATGATATGATGATGTTTTTTTTTCATATATGTATTATTTTTTTAAGTTGTTAGTAGATATCGATTTTAGGTTAGTGCATTTTAGGTTAGTGTAGTGGAGAAATTTAAAGTAAAATAAGGAAAAGAAAGAAAAGAGGGAGAAGGAAGAAGGAAGAAAGAAGAAGAAAAAGAATGAGAGGAAAAAGGAAAATAAGAAGATGAAGAAGAGGAGAGGAAGAAGAGGAGAAATAAATAAGAAGAGGAAAAAAGAAGAAAAAGAAGAGGAGAAGAAGAAAGGAATAGAGGCGAAGAAGAAAAAATAGAAAAAAAATTCTATTTTTTCTTCTTCTCCTCTATTCCTTTCTTCTTCTCCTCTTTTTTTTTCTTCTTCTTCCTTCTTCCTTCTTCCTCTTTTCTTCCTTTTCCTTAATTATTTTCCTTTCTCGTCGTTGTCGCGTCGTTGTCGATATAACCCCCTCGAGATAACACCCTAGAGAGAAAACGATGTTGGTCTCCTACCCCCTCCCGCCGCGCCCCTACCCGACAAATTAACTCTCTCGAAGCGTTGTTGTGTCGAGGCGACCCCAAACCCTAGAGAAGCAGCGTCAAGGCCACTAACATGATTCCTTATTGTGATTAGCTGGCTAGTTCTACGTTTGCCACTAGTTCCATCTGTACCATATATAAACATGTTGTAAATATTTGCAGAAACTATGGAGCACTGCCGAGACGAAGAAACATAAGCGATATTGAGGGACATAATCTCAAATGGAAGGGATGAAGTTACGTCATTTCTCCTCGACACTGTTGTTGGTCAGCTGGAAGAACGGGGTGAAGAAGAGGGCTATGTTCATGATGGCTTCGGCCCATTAATGCCGGTACAAGAACATGACTATGTTCATGATGGCTCCGGTGACACAATGGAGGAACAAGAAGGCGACCGTGCTGACTGCTCCGGTGACCGAACCGAGCCCGGCCAGGTATATATATATTAGTTAAGCCCGTGCTGACTAGTTAATTGATGCTTCCATTGTTTTGGTATATGTACACATATTAATTACTCTCGTCTTTCTTCCTTATAATTTCTAGCCCTCCGGATCGAGCACAACTTCGGTAAGGAGACGAGGCCCGAAGAAAAAGTTGAGCTCGGATGAAAAGTTTGAGATCATAGAAATCGCGCCCGACGGCGAACCGATTGAACCCATCCGGACAAGGAAGGCATTTTCTTCTCAGTGTGGGGTTCTTGTTAGGGAGAAGATCCCGATCAGCATCCAGCAATGGTATAAGCCTAAGGAGGAAGACCCTGAGGTGTCTTATGTCAATGATACGCAGAAAGAATATCTTTGGACTGAGCTGAAGGCAAATTTCACCCTACCGCCAGAGGAGGATCCGGAGAAGCTAGTTAAAGAGGAATTAATCAAGTCTTGTGCTCTTAAGAAGATGGCAACCCTAATGAGGAGGTGGAGGAAAGAGCTGAACCAGTTTGTCAAAAATAAAAAGACACCAGAATTCATCGGCAAATATGAGAAGATCAAAGATCACTGGCCCGCATTTGTGGCCCACAAGACATCGGAAAAGAGTAAGAAGATGTCGGAGACAAACAAGAAAAATGCTGCGAAGAGGATGCTTCACCATCGCACGGGTTCAGGTGGCTACCTGCAAGCCCGGCCTAAGTGGTCCAAGGCTGAGAATGATCAGCTTGAAAAAGGGATCGAACCAGAGACAATGAGATGGCCAGACCATTGCCGGACTTGGTTCTTCGGGTGTGGCGGAACCTTGGACCCTGTAACAAGGTTTTGCCAGTGGACGGACGAGCAACTGGAAATACCAGTCAAGAACCTTCGACACTATATTGATGCAGCGCAGTGAGGGACGTTCCTTCCAAACAGGGAGAAGGACGAGCTCACAATGGCCCTTGGGAATCCTAAGCACCCTGGACGGACACGAGGCACGCCAGGCTCCATTCCGTGGAAGGTTGGTTTTCCGGACGCAGGGGGTTACAAAACCCACGAGAGGAGGAAGAAACTGGAGCAGGACCAACTGCAGGCGCTGCACGAAAGGGTAATGGGGCTAGAGGATCGAGAAGAGGAACGAGAAGCAGCAGATTGCAGCAAACGACCTGCCGAAGCTTCCCCCGAAGCTACCCCGCCATCTCAGTCGAGAAGCAGCGTGGCTTGCACCGAGCTGCTTCAGCCGGAGCATGTCTTGACGGCTCCTGCCAGCTATCCCGTGGATGGTATCACGGAGTCTCAAAATTGCCACATGATGGCGCGATGGATGACTTTGAAGGTCAAGGCGGCTGTTGGCCAAGTTTATCCTAGTGGACCCGACACAACTTATCACTGCCAGCCGATTCCAAAAGGATATGCTAAGGTGATGGTGGATGAAATAACGGAGGGATTTGAGGACCTCGTGCTTGACCACCCTATCGGTGAAGGGGAGACTAGGCTGGGTTCTGCTCTGAAGACTCCATGCCTATGGAAGAAGGAGCTCATCAACCTTTTGAACTGGACGCCTCCGCCTCCTCCTCCTGCTCCGGCGAGTCAGGGCACTCCGCCTCCTCCACCGCCTCCTCCTCCGGCGAGTGACGATCAGGGCACGCGTGGCGGCACTCCGCCTCCTTCTCCGGCGCATGGCGGCACTCCGCCTCCTTCTCCGCCTGCGCCGATGCTGCCGAGCAGCCAGCAGCATCCTCCTTCTCCGCCTCGCCAGCAAGGGCGGAAGAGACCCGCCGCCGCCCCTGCTGCTCCGGCGCATCGTACTCCTTCTCCTCCGCCTCGTAAGCAAGCACGAAAGAAGACAGACACTGCAACCGCTCCGTCTGCTCTAGCGTCTAGCAGCACAACCAGAGGCGGGAGGCAATACAAATATGGTCCATCATCTCTCAAGCCTCTAGAGAAGTTACCGTACGAGAGGTCCGAGGAGGAAAACGATACGATTGTGCGGACCCACATGAAGGAGTTCTTTGAAGGGGTGAAAGCAAAGAGACATCCACCTCTGGAGGAGAAGGTAGATCCGGTGAAAGCAAAGCGCACTATCGATGCCCTGAGGAAACCACCAAAGTCTCTGCCTAGAACCAACTATGAGCGCATTACTGAACAGACATATCTCCAAGCCCAGCGGTCGGGAACTACTGTCAGTGCTAAAAGGTCAAAAGAACGAGCAAAGGGGAAAAATTGCCCAGCTCGGCGAACAAGCACAGCAATCGTGCCCCCCGCTCAATGTGTCTAATGCTCCGGGGACGGTGGCCGGTTATGGCAATCTTGACGATTACCTGCCTGACGATGCACTTCCTGATTTCTTGGAGGTGGACGAACACAGATACGAGTACGGGAAGCCTCTCGTCAAAGATGAAAAATCTCTGACAACAATGATGCGAAGATTCCATAATTGGTACATGGAAACCTGCAGAGAGTCTGAGGGTAAGAATGCTTTGTATCTGCATATTAAAGAGGAGCACGATCTCATTGCAAATGATTTGTTGACTGTTCCATTTGAGGAGTTCTTCGAGTTCTTCAATCAAAAGGCCCTCGATAAATTAATGGTCTTTTTCTACTGCCTGTAAGTACTATTTCTGTCATTAAGTCTCTATATATAGCTCGACTCTTTCATTGCATGTATTTATAATTAATTATCCTCAATATATTATGCAGATTGAAGATCGTCGAGTGCAAAAAACAAGAAATTTATGATATTGGGTTCATTAACACAAATATCATAGATGTATTTCTGGTTGAAAAGAACGTCAAAGAGGCCGAGGACAACTTGCTACAATCGTTGATCAAAAATCAAAACAAAGATACCATACTCTTTCCTTACAACGGCCCGTGAGTGTTACTGTCGTGTGCATATCCGGTTTCCCTTATTACTCAAGCGAGATTATAGTAATGTAATTGATGAGTTATGCATGCGTGCGCAGGTACCACTATATTCTTCTGGAGATTAAGCTTGAGCGTGGACTAGTAACCGTCTTAGACTCGAGACGGAAAGATCCCAAATCCTATGCGGACATCATTGAAATGCTCAGCAAGTATGTTCAATCGATCATTATCGCACCATATCGGCAACTTTTTGTTCATTTCCTGATATCTCAAGTAATAATAATAATTTTCTTTGTCTTGGTTTGGAAACAGTTCACCGCAGAAGCTCCGGGACTGCCGAAGGAGCAGACATATAAATGGCCTAAAGTAAGTACTACTGGCTAGCTAGTTGCGCGCATCTCCCGTTGATTCTATAGCTATACTTTCATCAATGCCATTTATAATGCTTCATTATCAGTTTGATTGACCTCTATTTCTCGTAAAGTGCTCGTGGCAGGAGGAAGGGAATGATTTCTGTGGATACTACGTGTGCGAGTTCATCCACACCGCGACTTTGAAAAACAAGCGGGGCTACTCTCAAAGACAATATGAAGTGCGTAAGCAATAATATTCACAATTTCATTTTATTACACCATCATTTCTTTTGAGTTTCATTCATATATATGTATTAATTAACCCCCTTCTTCAAATTAGACGTGGCAGATGCGGAATGAACTCCTAGAACCAGATCGCATGAAAGCAATTCAAGAGGAATTGGCGGGATTCTTTCTTGACCACGTCATCAATAAAGCCGGAGAATACCATGTGGTAATTGATTTCAAATGCTAGGGGTTTGTAATTAAGAGATCTTATACATATTGTACATGTATGTAGCCAGTAGTGTCGGATACATGATACGAAAACTTGTTGTTCGACCAATCTCTCGGAGAAGGAGAGGCCGGTCGATCACTTCTCTCGGTATGCATGACGAACTTCGGTACTGAATGGTTCTCTCGATCACTTATGTATATATAGTACGTAGCGTCGACCAAGAACAGACATAAGAGAGGACACTTCTCTCTATTAATTAGCTAGCTAACACAATATATGAAACACCTAAATTAACCCCCCCCAAACCCCCAACCTCCCCTCCTTAAAAAACAAAACCCCCAGCCACTGGAATGCTGATGCTTGGATGCCTTTTGGTCCCGGTTGGATCCACCAACCGGGACCAAAGGCCCCCTGACTGGGCTCGGCGCACAGGGCCACGTGGAGGCACATTGGTCCCGGTTCTAGTTTGAACCGGGACTAATGGGTGGAGGTATTAGTAACGGCCCATTAGTCCCGGTTCATGAACCGGGACTAAAGGCCCTTACGAACCGGGACTATTAGGTGTTTTTCTACTAGTGAAATAATATTCATAGATAATATGATCATAAATCCACAATTCATCGGATCTCGGCAAACACACCGCAAAAAAATATTACTTCGAATAGATTTCCTAGAACATCGAGGGAGAACATGGTGTTGAGAATCAAAGAGAGAGAAGAAGCCATCTAGGTACTTGCTATGGACCTGAAGGTCTGTGGTAAACTACTCACGCATCATCGGAGAGGAAATGGTGTTGATGAAGAAGCCCTCCGTGATCGAATCCCCCTCTGACAGGACACCGAAAAAGGCCCCTAGATGGGATCTCATGGGTACAGAAGGTTGTGGCGGTGGAGAAGTGGTTTCATGGCTCCCCTGGCTGTTTTCATGGTATAAGAGTATATATAGGCGAAGGAAATAGGCCAAGAGAGCTATGAGGGGCCCACGAGGTAGGGGCACACCCTCCTGCCTCGTGGCTGCCTTGTTGCGCCTCCGACTTCATCTCCAAGTCTTCTGGTTTCCTTTTGGTCCAAGAAAGATCATCGTGAAATTTTAAACCCGTTTGGACTCTGTTTGGTATTCCTTTTCTGCGAAACTCTAAAATAGGCAAAAAAACAAAAACTGACACTGGGCTCTCGGTTAATAGGTTAGTCCCAAAAATAATATAAAATAGCATATTTATGTCTATTAAACATCCAAAACAGATAATATAATAGCATGGAACAATAAAAAATTATAGATACGTTGGAGACGTATCAAGCATCCCCAAGCTTAATTCCTGCTCGTCCTCGAGTAGGTAAATGATAAAAACAGAATGTTTGATGTGGAATGCTGCCTAACATATTTATCAGTAATTTTCTTTATCGTTGTATGAATGTTCAGATCCGAAAGATTGAAAACAAAAGTTTAATATTGGCATAAAAATAATAATACTTCAAGCATACTACCAAAGCAACCATGTCTTCTCAAAATAACATGGCCAAAGAAAGTGTTGGGGAACGTAGCAATAATTCAAAAAAAATCCTACGAACACCAAGATCAATCTAGGAGATTCTAGCAACAAGAGAGAGAGAGAGAGAGAGAGAGGATGTGCATCTTCATACCTTTGAAGATTGCTAAGCGGAAGTGTTACTAGAACGCGGATGAGGGAGTCATACACGCGGCGATTCAAATCGTGGAAGATCCGATCTAACACCGAATGGACGGCGCCTCCGCGTTCAACACATGTACAACCCGGGGACGTCTCCTCCTTCTTGATCCATCAAGGGGAGTGGAAGTTGAGGGAGAGCTCCGGCATCACGATGGCGTGGTGGTCGAGCTTGCAGTTCTCCGTCAGGGCTTCGCCAAGCACTATTATGGAGGAGGAGGCATTAGGGAGGGAGAGGGCTGCGCCAGTGGAAGGGTGCGGCAGCCCTCCCACCTCCCCTCTATTTATAGGGGCAAGGGAGAGGGGGGCCGGCCCCCTCCAGATGGATCTAGAGTGGGGGCGGCGGCCAAGGGGGAAGGCTTGCCCCCCAAGCCAAGGGGGCGCCCCCGTTAGGGTCCCCCCCCCAACCCTAGGCGCATTGGCCCTAGGAGGGTTGGCGCCCAGCCCACTTAGGGGCTCGTTCCCCTCCATATTCAGCCCATAGGGCCCTCCAAGGCAGGTGGACCCTCCCGGTGGACCCCCGGAACCCTTTCGGTGGTCCCGGTACAATACCAATAAACCCCCGAACACTTCCGGTGACCGAATAAGGACTTCCCATATATAAATCTTTGTCTCCGGACCATTCCGCAACTCCTTGTGACATCCTGGATCTCATCCGGGACTCCAAACAACATTCGGTAACTGCATACTAATTCCCATAACAACTCTAGCGTCACCGAACCTTAAGTGTGTAGACCCTACGGGTTCGGGAATCATGCAGACATGACCGAGACATCTCTCCGGCCAATAACCAGCAGCGGGATCTGGATACCCATGTTGGCTCCCACATGTTCCATGATGATCTCATCGGATGAACCACGATGTCGGGGATTCGGTCAATCCGTATACAATTCCCTTTGTCAATCGGTATGTTACTTGCCCGAGATTTGATCGTCGGTATCCCAATACTCGTTCAATCTCGTTACCGGTAAGTCACTTTACTCGTTCCGTAATGCATGATCCCGTGACTAACTACTTAGTCACATTGAGCTCATTATGATGATGCATTACTGAGTGGGCCCAGAGATACCTCTCCGTCGTACGGAGTGACAAATCCCTATCTCGATTCGTGCCAACCCAACAGACACTTTCGGAGATACCTGTAGTGTACCTTTATAGCCACCCAGTTACGTTGTGACGTTTGGTACACCCAAAGCATTCCTACGGTATCCGGGAGTTGCACAATCTCATGGTCTAAGGAAATGATACTTGACACTAGAAAAGCTTTTAGCAAACAAACTACACGATCTTGTGCTATGCTTAGGATTGGGTCTTGTCCATCACATCATTCTCCTAATGATGTGATCACGTTATCAATGACATCTAATGTCCATGGTCAGGAAACCATAACCATCTATTGATCAACGAGCTAGTCAACTAGAGGCTCACTAGGGACATGTTGTGGTCTATGTATTCACACATGTATTACGGTTTCCGGGCAATACAATTATAGCATGAACAATATACAATTATCATGAACAAGGAAATATAATAATAACCATTTTATTATTGCCTCTAGGGCATATTTCCAACAGAAAGTTATCCCTACAAAATCATATAGTCTGGCTATGCTCTATCTTCATCACACAAAATATTTAAATCGTGCACAACCCCGATGACAAGCCAAGCAATTGTTTCATACTTTTGATGTTCTCAAACTTTTTCAATCTTCACGCAATACATGAGCGTGAGCCATGGACATAGCACTATAGGTGGAATAGAATGGTGGTTGTGGAGAAGACAAAAAGGAGGAAGATAGGCTCACATCAACTAGGCGTATCAACGAGCTATGTATGAAAGAATTATGAACGGTGGCTTTGCCACAAATGCGATGTCAACTACATGATCATGCAAAGCAATATGACAATGATGCAATGTGTCATAATAAACAGAACGGTAGAATGTTGCACGGCAATATATCTCAGAATGGCTATGGAAATGCCATAATAGGTAGGTATGATGGCTGTTTTGAGGAAGGTATATGGTGGGTTTATGGTACCAGCGAAAGTTGCGTGGCACTAGAGAGGCTAGCAATGGTGGAAGGGTGAGAGTGCGTATAATCCATGGACTCAACATTAGTCATAAAGAACTCACATACTTATTGCAAAAATCTATTAGTTATCGAAACGAAGTACTAAACGCATACTCCTAGGGGATAGATTGGTAGGAAAAAAGCATCGCTCGTCCCCTACCGCCACTCATAAGGAAGACAATCAATAAATAAATCATGCTCCAACTTCATCACATAACGGTTCACCATACGTGCATGCTATGGGAATCACAAACTTTAACACAAGTATCTCTCAAATTCACAACTACTCCACTAGCATGACTCTAATATCACCATCTTCATATCTCAAAACAATCATAAATAATCAAACTTCTCATAGTATTCAATGCACTTTATATGAAAGTTTTTATTATATCCATCTTGGATGCGGATCATATCAGGACTAGTTTTATAACCAAAGCAAATGACCATGTTTTTCTAAAAGACTCTCAAAGTAATATAAGTGAAGCATGTGAGTTCAACAATTTCTATAAAATAAAGCCATTGTCGTGCTCTAAAAAGATATAAGGGAAGTAGTATAGCAATATTGCCTAGTTCAAAAGATATAAGTGAAGCACATAGAGTATTCTAATAAATCAAGATTCATGTGTGTCTCTCCAAATGGGTGTGTACAGCAAGGATGATTGTGGTAAACTAAAAAGCAACGACTCAAATCATACAAGACCTCATGGAAAAACACATATCATGTGGTGAATAAAAATATAGTCTCAAACCGATAGATGAAGACGAAAGAGGGAATGCCTTCCAGGCATCCCCAAGCTTAGGCTTTTGCGACTCCTTATTCCATAGTCCATCAAATCCTTACCCAAAACTTGAAAACTTCACAACACAAAACTCGACAGAAAATCTCATGAGCTCCGTTAGTATAAGAAAATAAATCAAAACTTTAAGGTACTGTTGCAAACTCATTCTTTATTTATATTGGTGTAATATCTACTCTATTCCAACTTCTCCATGGTTCATACCCCCCGATACTACCCATAGATTCATCAAAATGAACAAACAACACGCGAAAAACAGAATTTGTCAAAAACAGAACAGTCTGTAGTAATATGCAACTCTCGAATACTTCTGTAACTCCAAAAATCGTTCCAAATTAGGAAAGCCTGAGCAATGTGCGTACCAATCCAGAGCAAAACGAATCAGATCAAAATCTCGTTTCTGTGAATTATTAAAACTAATTTACTGGGTGCAAAAGTTTCCGATTTTCAGCAGGATCAACACAACTATCATCGTAAACTATCCTAAAGGTTTAGCTTAGGACAAACACTAACTAAAACATAAATCCACATCTAACCAGAGGCTAGATGAATTATTTATTACTAAACAGGAACAAAAAGCAAAGAACAAAAAATAAAATTGGGTTGCCTCCCAACAAGCGCTATCGTTTAACGCCCTTAGCTAGGCATTGAGATTTCAATGATGCTCACATAAAAGAGGAGAACTGAAGCACAAAGATAGCATCATAAAACACGTGACAAACTTCTACCTCTTGACCTTGCGTTGGTTTTTCCTTGAAGAGGAAAGGGTGATGCAGCAAAGTAGCGTAAGTATTTCTGTCAGTTTTAAGAACCAAGGTATCAATCCAGTAGGAGACAACGCACAAGTCACCGAATACCTGCATAAACAATCAACAACTTGCACTCAACGCGCTAATGGGGTTGCCAGTCCCTTCACGGCCACTTGCAAAAGTGAGATCTGGTAGAGATAGATAAATGGTAAAGTAAATATTTTTGGTATTTTTGGTTCATAGATCGGAAAGTAAAAGATTGCAAAATAGTAGATCGAAAACTAGCAAGATGTAAACGAGAATCAATATAAAAGAAAAGAGACTCCGGGGGCATAGGTTTCACTAGTGGCTTCTCTCAAGATAGAAAATATTACGGTGGGTGAACAAATTACTGCCGAGCAATTGATAGAAAAGTACATAGTTATGACGATATCTAAGACAATGATCATGAACGTAGGCATCATGTCCATGTCAAGTAGACTGACTCCTGCCTGCATCTACTACTATTACTCCACACATCGACCAACTCCTGCCTGCATCTAGAGTATTAAGTTCATGAGGAACAGAGTAACGCATTAAGTAAGATGACATGATGTAGAGGAATTAACTCAAGCAATATGATGAAAACCCATCTTTTTATCCTCGATGGCAACAATACAATATGTGCCTTGCTGCCCCTATCACTGGGAAAGGACACCGCAAGATTGAACCCAAAGCTAAGCACTTCTCCCATTGCAAGAAAGATCAATCTAGTAGGCCAAACTAAACCGATAATTCGAAGAGACTTGCAAATATATCAAATCATGCATATAAGAATTCAGAGAAGAACCAGATAATATTCATACATAATCTGATCATAAATCCACAATTCATCGGATCTCGGCATACACACCGCAAAAAATATTACATCAAATAGATCTCCTAGAACATCAAGGAGAACATGGTATTGAGAATCAAAGAGAGAGAAGAAGCCATCTAGCTAATAACTATGGACCCGAAGGTATGTGGTAAACTACTCACACTTCATTAGAGAGGTAATGGTGTTCATGTAGAAGCCCTCCATGATCGAATCCCCCTCCGGCAGGATGCCGGAAAAGGCCCCTTGATGGGATCTCATGGGTACAGAAGGTTGCGGTGGTGGAAAAGTGGTTTCGTGGCTCTCCTTGTTGCGTCTCTGACTTCATCTCCAAGTCTTATGGTTTGCTTTCAGTCCAAGAAAGATCACCGCGAAGGTTTCATTCCGCTTGGACTCCGTTTGGTTTCCTTTTCTGCGGAACTCTAAAATAGGCAAAAAAACAGAAACTGGCACTGGCCCCTCGGTTAATAGGTTAGTCCCAAAAATAATATAAAATAGCATATAAATGCCTATTAAACATCCAAAACATATAATATAATAGCATGGAACAATCAAAAATTATAGATACGTTGGAGACGTATCAAGCATCCCCAAGCTTAATTCCTGCTCGTCCTCGAGTAGGTAAATGATAAAAATAGAATTTTTGATGTGGAATGCTACCTAACATATTTATGCATGTAATTTTCTTTATTGTGGCATGAATGTTCATATCCGAAAGATTCAAGACAAAAGTTTAATATTGACATAAAAATAATAATACTTCAAGCATACTAACAAAGCAACCATGTCTTCTCAAAATAACATGGCCAAAGAAAGTTATCCCTACATAATCACATAGTATGGCTACCTATATTCATCACACAAAATATTTAAATCATGCACAACCCCGATGACAAGCCAAGCAATTGTTTCATACTTTTGATGTTCTCAAACTTTTTCAATCTTCACGCAATACATGAGTGCGAGCCATGGATATAGCACTATAGGTGGAATAAAATGGTGGTTGTGGAGAAGACAAAAAAGGAGAAGATAGTCTTACATCAACTAGGCGTATCAATGGGCTATGGAGATGCCCATCAATAGATATCAATGTTAGTGAGTAGGGATTGCCATGCAATGGATGCACTAGAGTTATAAGTGTATGAAAGCTCAAAAAATAAACTACGTGGTGTGCATCCAACTTGCTTGCTCACGAAGACCTAGTATATTTTGAGGAAGCCCATCATTGGAATATACAAGCCAAGTTCTTATAATGAAAATTCCCACTAGTATATGAAAGTGACAACATAGGAGACTCTCCATCATGAAGATCATGGTGCTACTTTGAAGCACAAGTGTGGAAAAAGGATAGTAACATTGCCCTTCTCTCTTTTTCTCTCATTTTTTACTTGGGCCTTCTCTCTTTTTTATGGACTCTTTTTTTCGTCTGAAGTCTCATCCTGACTTGTGGGGGAATCATAGTCTCCATCATCCTTTCCTCACATGGGACAATGCTCTAATAATGAAGATCATAACACTTTTATTTACTTACAACTCAATACTTAGAACAAAATATGACTCTATGTGAATGCCTCCGGCGGTGTACCGAGATGTGCAATGATTCAAGAGTGACATGTATAAAAAAATTACGAACGGTGGCTTTGCCACAAATACGATGTCAACTACATGATCATGCAAAGCAATATGACAATGATGGAGCGTGTCATAATAAATGGAACGGTGGAAAGTTGCATGACAATATATCTCAGAATGGCTATGAAAATCATAATAGGTAGGTAAGGTGGCTGTTTTGAGGAAGGTATATGGTGGGTGTATGGTATCGGCGAAA
Source organism: Triticum aestivum (assembly GCF_018294505.1). Classification (NCBI taxonomy): domain Eukaryota; kingdom Viridiplantae; phylum Streptophyta; class Magnoliopsida; order Poales; family Poaceae; genus Triticum; species Triticum aestivum. Next base: position 449,984,512 of record NC_057807.1, on the reverse strand, counting down.
ATTGCACCACACAAGAGAGGCTAGCAATGGTGGGAGGGTGAGAGTCCGTATAATCCATGGACTCAACATTATTCATAAAGAAATCGTATACTTATTGCAAAAATCTTTTAGTTATTGAAATAAAGTACTATGCGCATGCTCCTAGGGTGATAGATTGGTAGGAAAATACCATCGCTCTTCCCCGACCGCCACTCATAAGGAAGACAATCAATAAATAAATCATGCTCCAACTTCATCACATAACAGTTCACCATACGTGCGAGCTATGGGAATCACAAACTTTAACACTAGTATCTCTCAAATTCACAACTACTCTACTAGCATGACTCTAATATCACCATCTTCATATCTCAAAACAATCATAAAGAATCAAACTTCTCATAGTATTCAATGCACTTCATATGATTTTATTATTATATCCATCTTCGATGCTCATCATATTAGGACTAATTTTATAACCAAAGCAAATTACCATGCTATTTTAAAGGATTCTCAAAATAATATAAGTGATGCATGACAGTTCAACAATTTTTATAAAATAAAACCACCGCCGTGCTCTAAAAGATATAAGTGAAGCACTAGGCAATATTGTCTAGCTCAAAAGATATAAGTGAAGCACATAGAGTATTTTAATAAATCACATTCATGCGTGTCTCTCCCAAAAGCTGTCTACAACAAGGACGATTGTGGTAAACTAAAAAGCAAAGACTCAAATCATACAAGACGCTCCAGGCAAAACACATACCATGTGGTGAATAAAAATATAGCCTCAAGTAAAGTTACCGATAGACGAAGACGAAAGAGGGGATGCCTTCCGGGACATCCCCAAGCTTAGGCTTTTGGTTGTCCTTGAATTTTACCTTGGGTGCCTTGGGCATCCCCAAGCTTAGGCTCTTGCGACTCCTTATTCCAAAGTCCATCAAATCCTTACCCAAAACTTGAAAACTTCACAACACAAAACTCGACATAAAATCTCATGAGCTCCGTTAGTATAAGAAAATAAATCACCACTTTAAGGTAATGTTGTGAACTCATAATTTATTTATATTGGTGTAATATCTACTGTATTCCAACTTTTCCATGGTTCATACCCCCCCCCCCCCGATATGTTGGGGAACGCAGCAATTTCAAAATTTTCCTACGATCACGCAAGATCTTCTCTAGGTGATGCATAGCAACGAGAGGGGAGAGTGTTGTCTACGTACCCTCATAGACCGAAAGCGGAAACGTTATGACAACACGGTTGATGTAGTCGTACGTCTTCACGATCCGACCGATCCTAGCACCAAAGGTACGGCACCTTCATGATCTGCACATGTTCAGCTCGGTGACGTCCCACAAACTCTACGTCTAGTTGAGGTCGAGGAGAGTCTCATCAGCACGACGGTGTGGTGACGGTGATGATGAAGTTACCGGTGTAGGGCTTCGCCTAAGCACTATGACGATATGACCGAGGTGGAAATCTGTGGAGGGGGCACCGCACACGGCTAAACAATCAACTTGTCTCTCTATGGGGTGCCCCCTCCCCCGTATATAAAGGAGGAGAGGGGAGGCCGGCCAGCCCTCCTTGGTGCACCCCCAAAGGGGAATCCTACTGGGACTCCAAGTCCTAGTAGGTTTCCACCAAGAAGGAGAGAGGGGGAAGGAAGGAGAGGGAGAGAGGGAGGAAGAAGGGGGCACCGCCCCCCTTCCCTTGTCCTATTCGTACTCAAGGGGGGGGTGCGCGGCCAGCCCTACTGCGGCCCTCTTCTCTCTCCACTAAGGCCCATCGTGGCCCACTAGTTTCCCCGGGGGGTTTCGGTAACCCTCTGGCACTCTGGTTTATCCGAAACTTCTCCGGAACACTTCCGGAGTCCGAATATAGTCGTCCGATATATCAATCTTTATGTCTCGTCCATTTCGAGACTCCTCGTCATGTCTGTGATCACATCCGGGACTCCGAACAACCTTTGGTACATCAAATCACATAAACTCATAATACCAATCGTCATCGAATGTTAAGCGTGCGGACCCTACGGGTTCGAGAACTATGTAGACATGACCGAGACACGTCTCCGGTCAATAACCAATAGCGGAACCTGGATGCTCATATTGGTTCCTACATATTCTACGAAGTTCTTTATCGGTCAAACCGCATAACAATATACGTTGTTCCCTTTGTCATCAATATGTTACTTCCCCGAGATTCGATCGTCGGTATAATCATACCTAGTTTAATCTCGTTACCGACAAGTCTCTTTACTCGTTCCGTAATACTTCATCTCACAACTAACTCATTAGTTACAATGCTTGCAAGGCTTATAGTGATGAGCATTACCGAGAGGGCCCAGAGATACCTCTCCGAAACACGGAGTGACAAATCCTAATCTTGATCTATGCCAACCCAACAAACACCTTCGGAGACACCTATATAGCACCTTTATAATCACCCTTTTACGTTGTGACGTTTGGTAGCACACAAAGTGTTCCTCCGGTATTCGGGAGTTGCATAATCTCATAGTCTGAGGAACATGTATAAGTCATGAAGAAAGGAGTAGCAATGAAACTGAAACGATCATGATGCTAAGCTAACGGATGGGTCTTGTCCATCACATCATTCTCCTAATGATGTGATACCGTTCATCAAATGACAACATGTAACACCCCGAAGATCATGCTACAGTAATCCCCTGCTGATGGTGCCATGTCATCACTCTTACCGTTGCTAGTCCTCATTTGCATTCAAACGAATTCAAATTCAAATCCAAGTTAATGTCAAAATACAAAACTTCTCAAACATGAAAGCTAAAATGTTCCTCGTGTGGAAAATATTCCATAATGAATTGTGGTGGTGAACCAAAATTTTGTAAAGTGTTTTAATGCCCTAAGGTAATTAAGTGGCTAAATCATTTATTTAAATGCTTTTTCACTTATAAAAATGCTAGACTAATTTATTTAACTACTAAACTTATGGTGGAAGTGGCCTAATTTATATACTAATTTAGAGGTAAGTTTTACATTTTATAAAACTAAAATAACATAAAACTAAAAGGAAAATAGAAAAGCCAAAAAAGAGAGCAGAAAAGCCCCCTCTCTCAACTGGGCCGACTGGCCCAGCTGGCCACCGCGCCCCCACCCCTTGGGCCTTAAACCACCTGGCCGGCCCAACTCCCGGAAGCGCGCCTCCCTCCTGTTCCTCCGACCGGGCGCCTCGGCACCACCCGACCATGTTGCCGGCATTGCTAGGAGAGGATAAGGCCCCGACGCCTCGTGCTCCCCTGTCCCCTCCCACTTGCCCTGCCGCCCCCACTCACGCCAGTCCCTATCCCCTCTCCCCGCTTGCTCCGTCGCCTCGCCTCCTTCTCAGATCCACCGCCCGAACGCATCTGCCGCTGTGCGCCGTCGTCACCGCAGTCCCCGTCGCCTCCGAGCCGAGCCATCATGCCGTAGAGCTCCGCCCTCGCCTTCTTCATCGACCGGTTTCCTCAGCTGGTGCTGGGAGGCCCTGTCGCTGCTGGACACCATCGCCCATTTCTTCTCTGACTCCAGTGCCAGCCGGCGAATTCGAGCCACTCTGCTGCTACTAAACCGTCAAGGGTTTTACGTAACCACTCGCTGAGCCTCACCCTCGCCTCTCTCTCTCTCTATGATGCCTCGCGCTGCCCATAGCCGCTGCACTGCACTTGGCCGAACGGAGCTCCGCCGCCGTTGTCACTGCCAATGCTACGGTCGCTGCCGAGATCGCCTGCGCTCGCGGTCGTGCTCGCCACAGCCGTAGAAGTCGAACGCGCTAGCTGCCGAGGCTTGCAGTGCTCGGAAACGCCGATGCCACACTCGCCCGAACTCCGGCGCCGCTCTTGCTCGACGCCGGCGATGATTCCGGTCAAGTCCGACCCTGCCGCCACCAAAGTTCGACTCGTCGTCGTCTGCTCGTTTGAACGGGCCCGGCCGCGCTCGAAACGGCCGTCTGTAGGCGAAATCCGACCACCTCCCGAGGCCTCCGCCGCATTCTGGCGTCGCCGCCGACGAGTCGCCGGCCCTGCTGAGCTGGCGCCACGTGGTGCCCACCCACGATCACTGACGAGTGGGCCCCTGCGCCCTTTTGACCGCGTTAACCAAAGTCAACGCGGGGCACTGTTCATCCCTCTCGCTGACGTGTGGGTCCCCCAGTAGTTAGGCTAACTAATCACGTTTCAAATTAAAATCTAATTAGTTAAACTCTAATCAAACACTGACACTAGGGCCCACACCTCTAATTATCTTTGCTAGATTAGTTTTAATCCACTCTTAAAATAACAGAGGCTGACATGTGGGTCCCACTGGACCCACATGTCAGGTTTGACCTGGTCAGCCGTCTGTTGACCCGCTGATGTCACTGTGACATCATGCTGACGTCATATATCATTTTCTGTAAATAAAATAAATCCAGAAAATAAGAAAATCTTTAGAAATTCATATAAATTAACCCGTAAGTCAGATGAAAATGTTTTCTACATGAAAGTTTCTCAAAAAATCCAATGAATCTGAATAAGCGGTCCGTTCATCTGTCACTTGCCCCTAGCATGTTGAACATGGAACTTTACCCCTCTTTTCCTCTGTCTGGAATCCGTCTACCGCCGGGTAATCCTCCTCGAATGTTTATTCCCTCCGTCTGCAACGTGTAGTACTGCTTTAGGTCGACCCTCGCGCTACGGATCGTCATGTTATGCTTTGTGATGCTATGTTTGCTTTATATTTACTGTTTCTTCCCCCTCTTATCTCCGGTAGACCCCGAGATTGATGCCGCCCCTGTGATCGACTACGTCGACGACGACCCTTCCTTGCCAGAGCAACCAGGCAAGCCCCCCCTTTTTTGATCATCCTGATATCGCTCATTCCATTCTCTCATGCTTGCATTAGATTTTGCTATTGTTATTGTTTACTCCTATTCTGATGCATAGCTTGCTTTTGTAACCTACTTATTGTTACCTTACCTGCTTATCCTAAACTGCTTAGTATAGGTTGGTTAGTGATCCATCAGTGACCCCACCTTGTCCTTGTTGCCCCTGCTTCATCATCGAATACCCGATCAACGGGATCGAGGACCAGGCCCCGGCACCTCACATCACTTTCCCCTTAGTTGCTCGACACTGCTAGGTTACTATCGAGTACCGAGGGTGAGACCTCTATAGCACTTCTGATGTTAACCCTGTAGTGTAGCTATTCGGTTGTGGTTATCGAGGGTGATTCCACCTTAACCACTTCTGATACGACTCTGTCGTGCAACCCCACAAGTGTGAACCTCGGGGGTGATTCCTCTTACGTTCACCTTGATGATTACATTGAGTGGAATTCACCGGGGGTGATTCCTCGGGGTTTTCCCCTTGATGTTTAGACACACAGTTACTATGATTACTATGACTTTACACTGAACCATGTTACTAAAGATGGGTCGACCCTGAGGGGTACCCGCGCGAGCATAATTGCGAGCGATGTGGAGTCGGGTTGACCTGGAAGGTGCCCGTGAGATAATTACGAGGCGTGGCCGGGCATTCTTAGCCCTTGCCGCAAGTCCTCGAGACAGGGCAACGGGGTCACATCTTTCGTGAGTCTCTTCTTGTTACCATGCATTCCTAATCCACTACGATTTGGATATTTGATCCGAGGGGCCTCTGGCCTGATAGCACTAACCATCACGTGGGCATAGTGTGGGCGTTCTGCGTTGTATGCATCAGCCGAAGCTTAATAGACGTCAGCGACTGAGCGGCGCGCGTCGGGTTGGACTGGTTACGCCTTCGCTTGTATAAGGGAGGCTAGGTCTGCTCACCGGCCGCCCACGCAACGTGCAGGAGTTCTCGGGGAGATGGCCCATGACCCCTGGGGGCATAGTGTTGGAAATATGCCCTAGAGGCAATAATAAATGGATTATTATTATATTTCCTTGTTCATGATAATTGTCTTTTTTTCATGCTATAATTGTATTATCCGGAAATCGTAATACACATGTGAATACATAGACCACAATACGTCCCTAGTAAGCCTCTAGTTGACTAGCTCGTTGGTCAACAGATAGTCATGGTTTCCTGACTATGGACATTAGATGTCATTGACAACGGGATCACGTCATTAGGAGAATGACGTGATGGACAAGACCCAATCCTAAGCATAGCACAAGATCGTGTAGTTCGTTTTGCTAGAGCTTTTCCAATGTCAAGTATCTCTTCCTTAGACCATGAGATCGTGTAACTCCCGGATACCGTAGAAGTGCTTTGGGTGTACCAAACGTCACAACGTAACTGGGTGACTATAAAGGTGCACTACAGGTATCTCCGAAAGTGTCTGTTGGGTTGACACGGATCGAGACTGGGATTTGTCACTCCGGATTACGGAGAGGTATCACTGGGCCCACTCGGTAGTGCATCATCATAATGAGCTCAAGGTGACCAAGTGTCTGGTCACGGGATCATGCATTATGGTACGAGTAAAGTGACTTGCCAGTAACGAGACTGAACGAGGTATTGGGATACCGACGATCGAGTCTCGGGCAAGTAACATACCGTCTGACAAAGGGAATAGTATACAGGGTTGTTTGAATCCTCGACATCGTGGTTCATCTGATGAGATCATCGAGGAGCATGTGGGAGCCAACATGGGTATCCAGATCCCACTGTTGGTTATTGACCGGAGAGCCATCTCGGTCATGTCTGCATGTCTCCCGAACCCGTAGGGTCTACACACTTAAGGTTCGGTAACGTTAGGGTTATAAGGAAGACTTGTATGTGATTACCAAATGTTGTTCGGAGTCCCGGATGAGATCCCGGACGTCACGAGGAGTTCCGGAAGGGTCCGGAGGTGAAGATTTATATATGGGAAGTTGTCATACGGACACCGGAAAGTTTCAGTGACATACGGTATTGTACCGGGGCCACCGGAAGGGTTCCGGGGGTCCACCGGGAGGGGCCACCCCTCTTGGTGGGCCACATGGGCCGCGTGGGGCAGGGCACCAGCCCCTGGAGGGTTGGGCGCGCCCCCCCTTGGGCCCATGCGCCTAGGGTTGGGGGGGAGGGAACCCTAGTGGGGGCGCACCCCCCTTGCTTGGGGGGCAAGCCCCCTCCCTGGCCACCGCCCCCCCTCTAGATCTCATCTAGAGGGGGCCGGCCCTCTTCCCCCTTCCCCTATAAATAGAGGGGCTAGGGGAGGGCTGAACACCTGATCCAAGGGGCAGCCCCTCCCCTCCCCAACACCTCTCCTCCTCCGTTGAGCGCTTGGCGAAGCCCTGTTGGAGTACTGCCTCTCCACCATCATCACGCCGTCGTGCTGCTGCTGGAGCCTTCTTCCTCAACCTCTCCTTCCCCCTTGCTAGATCAAGAAGGAGGAGACGTCGTCTGTACCGTACGTGTGTTGAATGCGGAGGTGCTGTCCGTTCAGCACTTGGTCATCGGTGATCTGAATCACAGCGAGTACGACTCCATCATCACCGTTCCCTCGAACGCTTCCGTACGCGATCTACAAAGTGGTATGTAGATGCAATCTCTCTCCCATGACTCGTTGCTTAGATGAACTCATAGATGGATCTTGGTGAAACCGTAGGAAAAATTTTAATTTTCTGCAACGTTCCCCTACAGTGGCATCATGAGCTAGGTCTATGCGTAGTTCTCTATTGCACGAGTAGAACACAATTTTGTTGTGGGCGTAGATCTTGTCAAATTGCTTGCCGCTACTAGTCTTTTCTTGGTTCAGCGGTATTGTGGGATGAAGCGGCCCAGACCGACCTTACACGTACGCTTACGTGAGACAGGTTCCACCGACTGACATGCACTAGTTGCATAAGGTGGCTAGCGGGTGTCTGTCTCTCCTACTTTAGTTGGAGCGGATTAGATGAAAAGGGTCCTTATGAAGGGTAAATAGAAGTTGACAAAATCACGTTGTGGTTATTCGTAGGTAAGAAAATGTTCTTGCTAGAACCCAATTGCAGCCACGTAAAAGATGCAACAACAATTAGAGGACGTCTAACTTGTTTTTGCAGCAATTGTCATGTGATGTGATATGGCCAGAAGTTGTGATGAATGATGAATGATATATTGTGATGTATGAGATCATGTTCTTGTAATAGGAATCACGACTTGCATGTCGATGAGTATGACAACCGGCAGGAGGCATAGGAGTTGTCTTTATTTTTATATGACCTGCGTGTCATTGAAGAACGCCATGTAAATTACTTTACTTTATTGCTAAACGCGTTAGCCATAGAAGTAGAAGTAGTCGTTGGCGTGACAACTTCATGAAGACACAATGATGGAGATCATGATGATGGAGATCATGGTGTCATGCCGGTGACGAAGAGGATCATGGAGCCCCGAAGATGGAGATCAAAGGAGCTATATGATATTGGCCATGTCATGTCACTACTATATAATTGCATGTGATGTTTATTATGTTTTATGCATCTTGTTTACTTAGAACGGCGGTAGTAAATAAGATGATCCCTTATAATAATTTCAAGAAAGTGTTCCCCCTAACTGTGCACCGTTGCTAAAGTTCGTCGTCTCGAAGCACCAGGTGATGATCGGGTGTGATAGATCCTTACGTTCACATACAACGGGTGTAAGACAGATTTACACATGCAGAACACTTAGGGTTAACTTGACGAGCCTGGCATGTACAGACATGGCCTCGGAACACAGAGACTGAAAGGTCGAACATGAGTCGTATGGAAGATACGATCAACATGGAGATGTTCACCGATGATGACTAGTCCGTCTCACGTGATGATCGGACACGGCCTAGTCGACTCGGATCGTGTAACACTTAGATGACTAGAGGGATGTCTAATCTAAGTGGGAGTTCATTAAATAATTTGATTAGATGAACTTAATTATCATGAACTTAGTCTAAAACTTTTGCAAAATATGTCTTGTAGATCAAATGGCCAACGCTCATGTCAACATGAACTTCAACGCGTTCCTAGAGAAAACCAAGCTGAAAGATGATGGCAGCAACTATTCGGACTGGGTCCCGAACCTGAGGATCATCCTCATAGCAGCCAAGAAAGACTATGTCCTAGATGCACCGATAGGTGAAGCACCCATCCCAGAGAACCAAGACGTTATGAACACTTGGCAATCACGTGCTGATGATTACTCCCTCGTTCAGTGCGGCATGCTTTACAGCTTAGAACCGGGGCTCCAAAAGCGTTTTGAGAAGCACGGAGCATATGAGATGTTCGAGGAGCTGAAAATGGTTTTCCAAGCTCATGCCCGGGTCGAGAGATATGAAGTCTCCGACAAGTTCTATAGTTGTAAGATGGAGGAAAACAGTTTTGTTAGTGAGCACATACTCAAAATGTCTGGGTTGCACAACCGCCTGTCCCAGTTGGAGATCAACCTCCCAGAAGAGGCGGTCATTGACAGAATCCTTCAGTCGCTCCCACCGAGCTACAAGAGCTTTGTGTTGAACTACAGTATGCAGGGGATGGTGAAGACCATTCCTGAAGTATTATCAATGCTGAAGTCAGCAGAGGTTGAAATCAAGAAAGAACATCAAGTGTTGATGGTCGATAATACCACTAAGTTCAAGAAGGGCAAGGGTAAGAAGAACTTCAAGAAGGACGGCAAAGATGTTGCCGCACCCGGTAAGCCAGTTGCCGGGAAGAAGTCAAAGAATGGACCCAAGCCTGAGACTGAGTGCTTTTATTGCAAAGGGAAGGGTCACTGGAAGCGGAACTACCCCAAATACTTAGCGGACAAGAAGGCCGGCAACACTAAAGGTATATTTGATATACATGTAATTGATGTGTACCTTACCAGTACTCGTAGTAACTCCTGGGTATTTGATACCGGTGTTGTTGCTCATATTTGTAACTCACAGAGCTGCAGAATAAGCAGAGACTGGCGAAGGACGAGGTGACGATGCGCGTCGGGAATGGTTCCAAGGTCGATGTGATCGCCCTCGGCACGCTACCTCTACATTTACCTACGGGATTAGTTTTAAACCTCAATAATTGTTATTTAGTGCCAAGTTTGAGCATGAACATTGTATCTGGATCTCGTTTGATACGAGATGGCTACTCATTTAAATCCGAGAATAATGGTTGTTCTATTTATATGAGAGATATGTTTTATGGTCATGCCCCGATGGTCAATGGTTTATTCTTAATGAATCTCGAACGTAATGTTACACATATTCATAGTGTGAATACCAAAAGATGTAAAGTTGATAACGATAGTCCCACATACTTGTGGCACTGCCGCCTTGGTCACATTGGTGTCAAGCGCATGAAGAAGCTCCATGCTGATGGACTTTTAGAGTCTCTAGATTATGAATCATTTGACACATGCGAACCATGCCTCATGGGCAAAATGACCAAGACCCCGTTCTCCGGAACAATGGAGCGAGCAACCAACTGTTGGAAATCATACATACCGATGTGTGCGGTCCAATGAGCGTTGAGGCTCGCGGAGGATATCGTTATGTTCTCACTCTCACTGATGACTTGAGTAGATATGGGTATGTCTACTTGATGAAACACAAGTCTGAGACCTTTGAAAAGTTCAAGGAATTTCAGAATGAAGTAGAGAATCAACGTGACCGAAAGATAAAGTTCTTACGATCGGATCGTGGAGGAGAATATTTAAGTCACGAATTTGGTACACACTTAAGAAAATGTGGAATCGTTTCACAACTCACGCCGCCTGGAACACCTCAGCGTAACGGTGTGTCCGAACGTCGTAATCGCACTCTATTGGATATGGTGCGATCTATGATGTCTCTTACCGATTTACCGCTATCATTTTGGGGATACGCTCTAGAGACAGCTACATTCACTTTAAATAGGGCACTGTCTAAATCCGTTGAGACGACACCGTATGAATTATGGTTTGGGAAGAAACCTAAGCTGTCGTTTCTAAAAGTTTGGGGATGCGATGCTTATGTCAAGAAACTTCAACCTGAAAAGCTCGAACCCAAGTCGGAAAAAATGCGTCTTCATAGGATACCCTAAGGAAACCATTGGGTATACCTTCTACTTAAGATCCGAGGGCAAGATCTTTGTTGCCAAGAATGGATCCTTTCTGGAAAAAGAGTTTCTCTCGAAAGGAGTAAGTGGGAGGAAAGTAGAACTCGATGAAGTACTACCTCTTGAACCGGAAAGTAGTGCAGCTCAGGAAAACGTTCCTGTGGTGCCTACACCGACTGGAGAGGAAATTAATGATGATGATCAAGGTACTTCTGATCAAGTTGCTACTGAACTTCGTAGGTCCACAAGGACACGTTCCACACCAGAGTGGTATGGCAACCCTGTCCTGGAGATCATGTTGTTAGACAACGGTGAACCTTCAAACTATGAAGAAGCGATGGCGGGCCCAGATTCCAACAAATGGCTAGAAGCCATGAAATCCGAGATAGAATCCATGTATGAAAACAAGGTATGGACTTTGACTGACTTGCCCGATGATCGGCGAGCGATAGAAAACAAATGGATCTTTAAGAAGAAGACGGACGCGGATGGTAATGTCACCATCTATAAAGCTCGACTTGTCGCTAAGGGTTATCGGCAAGTTCAAGGGATTGACTACGATGAGACTTTCTCTCCCGTAGCGAAGCTTAAGTCCGTCCGAATCATGTTAGCAATTGCCGCATACTATGATTATGAGATATGGCAGATGGACGTCAAAACGGCATTCCTTAACGGGCATCTTAAGGAAGAACTGTATATGATGCAGCCGGAGGGTTTTGTCGATCCTAAGAATGCTAACAAAGTGTGCAAGCTCCAGCGATCCATTTATGGGCTGGTGCAAGCATCTCGGAGTTGGAACATTCGCTTTGATGAGATGATCAAAGCGTTTGGGTTTATGCAGACTTATGGAGAAGCCTGCGTTTACAAGAAAGTGAGTGGGAGCTCTGTAGCATTTCTCATATTATATGTAGATGACATACTTTTGATGGGAAATGATATAGAATTCTTGGACAGCATTAAGGCCTACTTGAATAAGTGTTTTTCAATGAAGGACCTTGGAGAAGCTGCTTACATATTAGGCATCAAGATCTATAGGGATAGATCGAGACGCCTCATAGGTCTTTCACAAAGCACATACCTTGATAAGATTTTGAAGAAGTTCAAAATGGATCAGTCCAAGAAAGGGTTCTTGCCTGTACTGCAAGGTGTGAGATTGAGCTCGGCTCAATGCCCGACCACGGCAAAAGATAAAGAAGAGATGAGCGTCATCCCCTATGCCTCAGCCATAGGATCTATTATGTATGCCATGCTGTGTACCAGACCTGATGTAAACCTTGCCGTAAGTTTGGTAGGAAGGTACCAAAGTAATCCCGGCAAGGAACACTGGACAGCGGTCAAGAATATCCTGAAGTACCTGAAAAGGACAAAGGACATGTTTCTCGTTTATGGAGGTGACGAAGAGCTCGTCGTAAAGGGTTACGTCGACGCTAGCTTCGACACAGATCTGGATGACTCTAAGTCACAAACCGGATACGTGTATATGTTGAATGGTGGAGCAGTAAGCTGGTGCAGCTGCAAGCAGAGCGTCGTGGCGGGATCTACATGTGAAGCGGAGTACATGGCAGCCTCGGAGGCAGCGCATGAAGCAATTTGGGTGAAGGAGTTCATCACCGACCTAGGAGTCATACCCAATGCGTCGGGGCCGATCAAACTCTTCTGTGACAACACTGGAGCTATTGCCCTTGCCAAGGAGCCCAGGTTTCACAAGAAGACCAGGCACATCAAGCGTCGCTTCAACTCCATCCGTGAAAATGTTCAAGATGGAGACATAGATATTTGCAAAGTACATACGGATCTGAATGTCGCAGATCCGTTGACTAAACCTCTCTCGCGAGCAAAACATGATCAACACCAGAACTCTATGGGTGTTCGATTCATCACAATGTAACTAGATTATTGACTCTAGTGCAAGTGGGAGACTGTTGGAAATATGCCCTAGAGGCAATAATAAAAGGATTATTATTATATTTCCTTGTTCATGATAATTGTCTTTTATTCATGCTATAATTGTATTATCCGGAAATCGTAATACACGTGTGAATACATAGACCACAATACGTCCCTAGTAAGCCTCTAGTTGACTAGCTCGTTGGTCAACAGATAGTCATGGTTTCCTGACTATGGACATTAGATGTCATTGACAACGGGATCACATCATTAGGAGAATGACGTGATGGACAAGACCCAATCCTAAGCATAGCACAAGATCGTGTAGTTCGTTTTGCTAGAGCTTTTCCAATGTCAAGTATCTCTTCCTTAGACCATGAGATCGTGTAACTCCCGGATACCGTAGAAGTGCTTTGGGTGTACCAAACGTCACAACGTAACTGGGTGACTATAAAGGTGCACTACAGGTATCTCCGAAAGTGTCTGTTGGGTTGACATGGATCGAGACTGGGATTTGTCACTCCGGATTACGGAGAGGTATCACTGGGCCCACTCGGTAGTGCATCATCATAATGAGCTCAAGGTGACCAAGTGTCTGGTCACGAGATCATGCATTACGGTACGAGTAAAGTGACTTGCCGGTAACGAGACTGAACGAGGTATTGGGATACCGACGATCGAGTCTCGGGCAAGTAACATACCGTCTGACAAAGGGAATAGTATACGGGGTTGTTTGAATCCTCGACATCGTGGTTCATCCGATGAGATCATCAAGGAGCATGTGGGAGCCAACATGGGTATCCAGATCCCGCTGTTGGTTATTGACCGGAGAGCCGTCTCGGTCATGTCTGCATGTCTCCCGAACCCGTAGGGTCTACACACTTAAGGTTCGGTGACGCTAGGGTTATAAGGAAGACTTGTATGTGATAATGTTGTTCGGAGTCCCGGATGAGATCCCGGACGTCACGAGGAGTTCCGGAAGGGTCCGGAGGTGAAGATTTATATATGGGAAGTTGTCATACGGACACCGGAAAGTTTCGGGGACATATCGGTATTGTACCGGGGCAACCGGAAGGGTTTCGGGGGTCCACCGGGAGGGGCCACCCCTCTTGGTGGGCCACATGGGCCGCGTGGGGTAGGGCACCAGCCCCTGGAGGGCTGGGCGCCCCCCCCCCTTGGGCCCATGCGCCTAGGGTTGGGGGGGGGGAACCCTAGTGGGGGCGCACCCCCCTTGCTTGGGGGGCAAGCCCCCTCCCTGGCCGCCGCCCCCCCTCTAGATCTCATCTAGAGGGGGCCGGCCCTCTTCCCCCTTCCCCTATAAATAGAGGGGCTAGGGGAGGGCTGAACACTTGATCCAAGGCGCAGCCCCTCCCCTCCCCAACACATCTCATCCTCCGTTGAGCGCTTGGCGAAGCCCTGTCGGAGTACCGCCTCTCCACCATCATCACGCCGTCGTGCTGCTGCTGGAGCCTTCTTCCTCAACCTCTCCTTCCCCCTTGCTAGATCAAGAAGGAAAAGACATCGTCCGTACCGTACGTGTGTTGAATGCGGGGGTGCTGTCCGTTCAGCACTTGGTAATAAGTGATCTGAATCACGGCAAGTACGACTCCATCATCACCGTTCCCCCGAACGCTTCCGTACGCGATCTACAAAGTGGTATGTAGATGCAATCTCTCTCCCATGACTCGTTGCTTAGATGAACTCATAGATGGATCTTGGTGAAACCGTAGGAACAATTTTAATTTTCTGCAACGTTCCCCTACACATAGGTTTAGTCCGGCGTGCTGACCTCTCTATTAAGTCTAGGTCGGGTTGCGGCGTATTGTTTGGACGAGGCCGGGCATGACCCAGGAAAGTGTGTCCGGCCAGAGTTAATTAAGCGTGGTGGGTAAGTTGGTGCACCCCTGCAGGGAAGAAAACATCTATCGATAGCCTGTCCTACGGTAACGGACACTCGGAGTTGTATCCCGATCGATACAACTAGAACTGGATACTTGTGATGAGAATTGGATGGTGATGAGAATTGGATTGTGATGACAATTGGATAGTATGGCGTTGGGATTGCTTTCTCGCAGGGAGTCGAGAAAGGATCTCTGGCCGAGGTTGATAACACTACTACTACTTTACTTTATGCTACTCTACTCCCTCCTGTTTGCTGCAAGATGGTGGTTTCCAGAAGATGCTAGTCTTCGATAGGACTAGGCCTTCTCTCTATTCTGGCATTTTTGCAGCCCAGTCCAGATATACAGCCTTCCTTTGATAATGTTGCATATGTAGTGTAGATCCTTGCTTGCAAGTACTTTGGATGAGTACTCACGGTTGCTTTGCTACCCCTTTCCCCCCTTCTTTCTTGTTTCTCGTTGTTGCAACCAGATGGTGGAGCCCAGGATCCAGACGACACCATCGACGACTACTACAAACCCCGAGCGTGCCTACTACTACATGGAGACCGCTAACGACCAGGAGTAGTTAGGAGGCTCCCAGGGAGGAGGCCTTGCCTTTCCGATTGATGTTGCTTTTATGCTAGCCTTTTTAAGGAAAACTTGTTTAACTCATGTCTGTACTCAGATAATGTTTCTTCCGCTGACTCTTGTGTATTCGAGCTTATGTATTCGAGCCCTCGAGGCCCCTGGCTTGTAATATAAAGCTTGTATTATTTTAATTCGTGTCTAGAGTTGTGTTGTGATATCTTCCCGTGAGTCCTTGATCTTGATCGTACACATTTGCGTGTATGATTAGTGTACGATTGAATCGAGGGCGTCACACAACACTTGTCTATGGTTAGGAAATATAACCATCTTTGATTAATGAGCTAGTCAAGTAGAGGCATACTAGGGACATTATGTTTTGTCTATGTATTCACACGTGTACTAAGTTTCCAGTTAATACAATTCTAGCATGAATAATAAACATTTATCATGAAATAAGGAAATAAATAATAACTTTATTATTGCCTCTAGGGTATATTTCCTTCAGTCTCCCACTTGCACTAGAGTCAATAGTCTAGTTCACATCACCATGTGATTTAACACCAATAGTTCACATATGTATGTGATCAACAACCAAAGGGTTTACTAGAGTCAATAATATAGTTCACATCGCTATGTGATTACCACCCAAAGAGTACTAAGGTGTGATCATGTTTTGCTCGTGAGAGAAGTTTAGTCAACGGGTCTGTCAAATCAGAGCCGTGTGTATTTTCCAAATATTCTATGTCTACAATGCTCTGCATGGAGCTACTCTAGCCAATTGCTCCCACTTTCAATATTTATCCAAATTGAGACTTAGAGTCATCTGGATTGGTGTAAAGCATCAACGTAACTCTTTACAGCGAACTCTTTATCACCTCCATAATCGAGAAATATTTACTTAGTCCTCACTACGGATAATTTTGATCGTTGTCCAGTGATCTACTCTTAGATCATTATTGTACCCCCTTGCCAAACACATGGCAAGGTGCACAATAGGTCTGGTACACAGCACAACATACTTTATAGAACCTATGACTGTGGTATAGGGAATGACTTTTCGTTCTTTTTCTATCTTCTGCCGTGGTCGGGATTTGAGTCTCACTCAACTTTAAACCTTGTAATACAGGCAAGAACTTCTTTGGCTGATCCTTTTTGAACTATTTCAAAAAACTTGTCAAGGTATGTATTCATTGAAAAATCTTATCAAGCATCTTGATCTATCTCTATAGATCTTGATGCCCAATATATAAGCAACTTCACCGAGGTCTTCCTTTGAAAAACTCCTTTCAAACTCTCCTTTATGCTTTTGATAACCCAAAAGTATAGGGGATCGCAACAGTTTTCGAGGCTAGAGTATTCAACCCAAATTTATTGATTCGACACAAGGGGAGACAAAGAATATTCTCAAGTATTAGCAGTTGAGTTGTCAATTCAACCACACCTGGATAACTTAGTACCTGCAGCAAAGTATTTAGTAGCAAAGTAGTATGATAGTAATGGTAACAGTGATAAAAGTAACGATAGCAGTTTTGTAATGATTGTAACAGTAGAAAAGGAAAAGTAAATAAGCAAAGCACAATATGTGAAAAGCTCGTAGGCATTGGATCAGTGATGGATAATAATGTCGGATGAAATCCATCTTGTAACAGTTATAACATAGGGTGACACAGAACTAGGTCCAGTTCATCAATGTAATGCAGGCATGTATTCCGAATATAGTCATACGTACTTATGGAAAAGAATTTGCATGACATCTTTTGTCCTACCCTCCCCTGGCAGCGGGTCCTAATGGAAACTAAGGGTTATTAAGGCCTCCTTTTAATAGAGTACCGGACCAAAGCATTAACACATAGTGAATACATGAACTCCTCAAATTACGGTCATCACCGAGAAGTATCCAGGGCACAATAGGACAGAAACATAACCACAAGCAAATTAAACCAATCATAGCAATTCATCAATCACTGGTAGGACAACGAAAATCTACTCTGACATCATAGGATGGCAACACATCATTGGATAATAATATGAAGCATAAAGCACCATGTTCAAGTAGAGGGTACAGCGGGTTGCGGGAGAGTGGACCGCTGATATAGATGGGGGAAGGTGATGGAGATGTTGGTGAAGATGGCGGAGGTGTTGGTGTAGATCGCGGTGATGATGATGGCCCCGGTAGCGTTCCGGTGCCACCGGAAGCAAGGGGGAGAGAGCCCCCTTCTTCTTCTTCTTCTTCTTCTTCCTTGATCTTCTCCTTAGATGGGAGAAGGGTTTCCCCTCTGGTCCTTGGCTCCCATGGCTTTGGAGGGGCGAGAGCCCCTCCGAGATTGGATCTATCAGTTTGTCTCTCTCTGTTTCTGCGCTCTGGGATTCTTCCTTGGCACTGTTTCTTTTATATCCGGAGATCCGTAACTCCGATTGGATTGAAACCTTAGCCCAGATATTTTTCGAAAAAATAGCTTTCTTGCGGCCAAAGTAGAGCGGCAACCGCCTTACGAGGGGCCCACGATGGTCAAGGGCGTGCCCAGGGTAGGCAGGCGCGCCCCCTGCCTCTTGGCCACCTCGGGCACCATCTTGCGTTGATTCTTCCTCCGGAAAATCCCAAATATTCCAAAAATATTCTCCGTCCATTTTTATCCCATTTGGATTCTGTTTGATATGGGTTTCCTGCGAAACATAAAACATGCAACAAACAGGAACTGGCACTAGGCACTGGATCAATATGTTAGTCCGAAAAATAGAATAAAAAGTTGCCAAAAGTATATGAAAGTTGAATAATATTGGCATGGAACAATCAAAAATTATAGATACGATGGAGACGTATCAGCATCCCCAAGATTAATTCCTGCTCATCCTCGAGTAGGTAAATGATAAAAAAAATTGATGTGGAATGCTACCTAGCATAATCTTGATCATATGTCTAATCATGGCATGAATATTAATACACGAGTGATTCAAAGCAATAGTATATCATTTGACATAAAAACAATAATACTTCAAGTGTACTAATAAAGCAATCATGTATTTTCAAAACAACATGGCCAAAGAAAGTTATCCCTACAAAATCATATAGTCTGGCTATGCTCCATCTTCATCACACAAAATATTCAAATCATGCACAACCCCGATGACAAGCCAAGCAATTGTTTCATACTTTTGACATTCTCAAACCTTTCCAACTTTCACGCAATACATGAGTGTGAGCCATGGACATAGGACTATAGGTGGAATAGAATATGATGATGGAGGTTGTGTGCAGAAGACAAAAAGGAGAAAGTCTCACATCGACGCGGCTAATCAACGGGCTATGGAGATGCCCATCAATTGATGTCAATGCGAGGAGTAGGGATTGCCATGCAACGGATGCACTAGAGCTATAAGTGTATGAAAGCTCAAACTGAAACTAAGTGGGTGTGCATCCAACTTGCTTGCTCATGAAGACCTAGGGCATTTGAGGAAGCCCATCGTTGGAATATACAAGCCAAGTTATATAATGAAAATTCCCACTAGTATATGAAAGTGATAACTCAAGAGAGTCTCTATATGAAGAACACGGTGCTACTTTGAAGCACAAGTGTGGTAAAAGGATAGTAACATTGCCCCTTTTTTTCTTTTTTTTCTTTTTTTCTTTTTTTTCTTTTTTTGCGGGCTTCTTTGGCCCCGTTTTTTTATTTAGGCTTCTTTGACCTATTTTTTTATGGGGCAATGCTCTATAATGATGATCATCACACTTCTATTTACTTACAACTCGATATTACAACTCGATACTAGAACAAAGATATGACTCTATATGAATGCCTCCGGCGGTGTACCGGGATGTGCAATGATCTAGCATAGCAATGACATCAAAAAACGGACAAGCCATGAAAACATCATGCTAGCTATCTTATGATCATGCAAGGCAATATGACAATGAATGCTCAAGTCATGTATATGATGATGATGGAAGTTGCATGGCAATATATCTCGGAATGGCTATGGAAATGCCATGATAGGTAGGTATGGTGGCTGTTTTGAGGAAGATATAAGGAGTTTTATGTGTGATAGAGTGTATCGTATCACCGGGTTTTGATGCACGGGCGAAGTTTGCACCAACTCTCGAGGTGAGAAAGGGCAATGCACGGTACCGAAGAGGCTAGCAATAATGGAAGGGTGAGACTGCGTATAATCCATGGACTCAATATTAGTCATAAAGAACTCACATACTTATTGCAAAAATCTATTAGTCATCGAAACAAGTACTACACGCATGCTCCTAGGGGGATAGATTGGTAGGAAAAGACCATCGCTCGTCCCCGACCGCCACTCATAAGGAAGACAATCAATAAATACCTCATGCTCCAACTTTGTTACACAACGGTTCACCATACGTGCATGCTACGGGAATCACAAACTTCAACACAAGTATTTCTACAATCCACAACTACCCACTAGCATGACTCTAATATCACCACCTTTATATCGCAAAACTATTGCAAGGAATCAAACATATCATATTCAGCGATCTACAAGTTTATGTAGGATTTTATGACTAACCATGTGAATGACCAATTCCTGTCATCTCTCTAGATAGATATAAGTGAAGCAAGAGATTTTAATTATTTCTACAAAAGATATGCCCACGCTCTAACGAATATAAGTGAAGCAAAAGAGCATTCTACAAATGGGGGTTTTCTGTGTGAAGAGAAACATGCAATCCAAACTTCAAATGATATAAGTGAAGCACATGAAGCATTCTATAAAGCCATACTCAAAAGATTTAAGTGAAGTGCAATGAGCATTCTATAAATCAACCAATATCTCATACTAGCATGGTGCATAAAAGAAAGATGATAACTAAATGCAAAAGACGCTCCAAGACTTGCACATATTGCATGAACGAAACGAATCCGAAAACATACCGATACTTGTTGAAGAAAGAGGGGATGCCTTCCGGGGCATCCCCAAAATTAGACGCTTGAGTCTCCTTGAATATTTAATTGGGGTCCCTTGGGCATCCCCAATCTTGAGCTCTTGCCTCTCTTCCTTTTCCTCATATCGAGACCTCGATCAAACACTTCATCCACACAAAACTTAAACAGAAAACTCGGTAAGATCCGTTAGTATAATAAAGCAAATCACTACTCTAAGTACTGTTGCAAACCAATTCATATTTTGTTTTTGCATTGTGTCTACTATAATATAGCTTTTCCATGGCTTAATCCACTGATAGGAATTAATAGTTTCATCAAAACAAGTAAACTATGCATCAAAAACAGAATCCGTCAAAAACAGAATAGTATGTAGAAATATGAACATTCACCATACTTATGGTACCCCATAAATTCTACCAAAATTAGAAAAAAATAAAAAATTTGTACAGAAAGACAGTTCAAAAATTTTCAGAACCCTTTGATGTTCCAGTAAAAAATGTAAAATCTCGCACTACTGCCAAAGTTTCTGTCCTGCACCGCACAAACCAACAAGCATTGTAAACATCCTAAAGGGAAACCTTGGCACATTAGTTTTACAATACAATGGAATTGTACAAGGGGATAATTATTTTTGATGAAAAGTTTCTGTAATTAAGATTCACAAAGATTCCGTGAGCATGAACAAAGTTCAAGGAGCTCTCCCACTTCAACAATGCTTGTCTTTCTCACTTTCGCTTTCCTTTTTGAAAAGTTTTGGGTTCCCTTCTTTATTTTTTTGTTTTTAAACTATATAAAAGCACTCAACAGAATAAATGACTCTCTAAAACTTCCGTATTGTCTCCCTGGGAGCGCTTTCTTTAAAGCCATTAAGCTAGGCATATAGTGCTCAAGTAATGGATCCACCCGGATCCCAAGGTATATCAAAGCCAATTTTAATTAACAATGATTTATAATTTAGTAATGAGCACAAAGTAACATATATCATGCAACAAAAAAGTCTAACTTTCTTCCTATGCATCGGCATTTCATAAAAGAACAATTCAAGCACACATAGTAAAGGCCAATGCATAGTATAAACAATTTCTTGCAATTTTATCATATTGGAAACATAGAGAGGCGGAGATATAGTTCCTCTCTCATAATAATTGCAAGTAGGAGCAGCAAGCACATGCATATTATATTCATCAAAATTATCATGTGCAACGGTAAAAGGCAACCCATCAATATAATCCTTATTAAGCACAAACTTCTCCGATATAGTGTAGTTTGGAGAATTCAAAAAGATAATAGGACTATCATGCATGGGTGCAATAGCAACAATTTCATGTTTAACATAAGGAACTATAGAAAGTTCATCTCCATAAGCATCATTCATATTGGCATCTTGGCCACAAGCATAACAAGCATCATTAAAAAGGGATATTTCAAGAGAATCAACGGGATCATAACAATCATCACAGCAATCATCCTTCGGTAAGAACGAAGGGGAATTAAACAATGTATGCGTTGAAGAGTTACTCTCATTAAAAGGTGGGCATGGGTAGCTAATCCGCTCTTCCTCCTTTTGTTCTTCGCTCTCCTCATCATCTTTTTCATCCAATGAGCTCACAGTTTCATCAATTTCTTCTTCCATAGACTCCTGCAAAATATTAGTCTCTTCTTGGACAGCGGAGGAGTCCTCAATATATGGTTTAACATAGGCATTAGAAGCATAATTATCATAACAATATTTAAATAAGGCAAAATTTTCAGATTTGTAGAGAGTGGCATCATACTTTTCAATCAAAGAAGCAATTTCATAAGCACCCTTAAAATCAACAAATTCTTCAATTTGTTGAACATCATAGTAAGTATAAACACCCTTAGCATACGAAGATACGATTCCATTATCAATAAACTCACATTGCTAGGGAAAGTGTTTC
The DNA here is from genome assembly GCF_018294505.1 of Triticum aestivum. NCBI lineage: Eukaryota > Viridiplantae > Streptophyta > Magnoliopsida > Poales > Poaceae > Triticum > Triticum aestivum. Next base: position 449,962,350 of record NC_057807.1, on the reverse strand, counting down.
TTAGGGTTTTCAGAACAACAAGTAACATCATATATTTCACATAAATTCCTAGCATAGCATTGCAAACGATGAATTTGATCTAGTAAAAGTTTCCCTTTTTCAGATATACGGTGTCGCACATAACAAGCATGCTCATCTAAAGATTTTCCCTCAACTAAGCTAGTTGGGGTTTCAGCACGAGCACAAAGGGATCGAAGATGATCCGAGTAAAAAGCTTCAGGAGTGTGATAGATTTTGAGTGGTTCTTCAACCATTGGTTCAATAGGTACAACTAATTTTTTTGGTATTTTGTGTTTCCTACCCATAACTAAAGATAGAAAACAACTAAGAACAGCAAATAAATATTACTTAGTGATAAAGCAAACAAGCACACACGAGAATATTCACCCCACACTATGACTCCCCGGCAACGGCGCCAGAAAAAGGTCTTGATAACCCACAAGTGTAGGGGATAATTGTAGCCTCTTTCGATAAGTAAGAGTGTCGAACCAAACGAGGAGCTAAAGGTAGAACAAATATTCTTTCAAGTCCTATCTACCACTGATATGACTCTACGCACGCTTAGTGTTCGCTTTACCTAGAACAAGTATGAAATTAGAAGTACTTTGTAGGTGTTGTTGGATAGGTATGCAAGATAATAAAGAGCACATAAATAGAAACTAGGGGTTGTTTAGATAAAGAAGCAATAAAGTAAATATAGCGAGTGTGGAAAAGTGGTGGTAGGAGTTGTGAAATTGTCCCTAAGCAAATGACTACTTTACTAAACCGATAGCAAGTTTTATGTGGGAGAGGCATAAACTAACATACTTTCTCTTCTTGGATCATATGCACTTATGATTGGAACTCTAGCAAGCATCCGCAACTACTAAAGATCTTTAAGGTAAAACCCAACCACAGCATTAAAGCATCAAGTCCCCTTTATCCCATACGCCATAACCCCCTTACTCGGGTTTATGCTTCTGTCACTCAAGCAACCCACTATAAGAGAATCATGAACGTATTGCAACACCCTACAGCGGGAATCCCTCACGCTTGCGCGACATGGAGGGCACAATAGGACAGCAACATAACCACAAGAAAATTAAACCAATCATAGCAATTCATCAATCACCGGTAGGACAACGAAAATCTACTCAGACATCATAGGATGGCAACACATCATTGGATAATAATATGAAGCATAAAGCACCATGTTCAAGTAGAGGGTACAACGGGTTGCGGGAGAGTGGACCGCTGATATAGATGGGGGAAGGTGATGGAGATGTTGGTGAAGATGGTGGAGGTGTTGGTGTAGATCGCGGTGATGATGATGGCCCCCGGCAGCGTTCCGACGCCACCGAAAGGGGGAGAGAGCCCCCCTTCTTATTCTTCTTCCTTGACCTTATCCCTAGATGGGAGAAGGGTTTCCCCTCTGGTCCTTGGCTCCCATGGCTTCGGAGGGGCGAGAGCCCCTCCGAGATTGGATCTATCTCTCTGTCTCTCTCTGTTTCTGTACTCTGGGATTCTGCCCAGGCACCATTTCTTTTATATCCGGAGATCCGTAACTCCGATTGGATTGAAACCTTCGCCCAGATATTTTTCCAAAAATTAGCTTTCTTGCGGCCAAAGTAGAGCAGCAACCGCCTTATGAGGGGCCCACGAGGGTCAGGGGCGCGCCCCCTACCTCGTGGCCACCTCGGGCACCGTCTCGCGTTGATTCTTCCTCCGGAAAATCCCAAATATTCCAAAACTATTCTCCGTCCATTTTTATCCCGTTTGGATTCCATTTGATATGGGTTTCCTGCGAAACATAAAACATGCAACAAACAGGAACTGGCACTGGGCACTAGATCAATATGTTAGTCCCAAAAATAGTATAAAAAGTTGCCAAAAGTATATGAAAGTTGAATAATATTGGCATGGAACAATCAAAAATTATAGATACGACGGAGACGTATCAATAGCAGGTTTAGGTGTCGCAAGCTTACTCAAAACGGAAGGAGAATCTAGTGCAGAGCTAGATGGCAGTTCCTTACCTCCCCTCGTAGTTGAGGGAAAATCTTAGTTCTTTCGTCTTTCAAGTTCCTCATAGTGATCAGCACATATAAATCCTAAGTGAATCAAATAATAGAGCTATGCTCCCCGGCAACAGTGCCAGAAAATAGTCTTGATAACCCACAAGTATAGGGGATCACAACAGTTTTCGAGGGTAGAGTATTCAACCCAAATTTATTGATTCGACACAAGGGGAGCCAAAGAATATTCTCAAGTATTAGCAGTTGAGTTGTCTATTCAACCACACCTGGATAACTTAGTATCTGCAGCAAAGTATTTAGTAGCAAAGTAGTATGATAGTAATGGTAACAGTGATAAAAGTAACGATAGCAGTTTTGTAATGATTGTAACAGTAGCAACGGAAAAGTAAATAAGCAAAGCACAATATGTGAAAAGCTCGTAGGCATTGGATCAGTGATGGATAATTATGTCGGATGCAATTCATCATGTAATAGTTATAACATAGGGTGACACAGAACTAGCTTCAGTTCATAAATGTAATGTAGGCATGTATTCCGAATATAGTCAAACGTGCTTATGGAAAAGAACTTGCATGCCATCTTTTGTCCTACCGTCCCATGGCAGCGCGGTCCAAATGGAAACTAAGGGATATTAAGGCATCCTTTTAATAGAGTACCGGACCAAAGCATTAACACATAGTGAATACATGAACTCCTCAAACTACGGTCATCAACGAGAAGTATCCCAATTATTGTCACTTCGGGGTTGTCGGATCATAACACATAGTAGGTGACTATAGACTTGCAAGATAGGATCAAGAACTCACATATATTCGTGAAAACATAATAGGTTCAGATCTGAAATCATGGTACCCGGGCCCTAGTGACAAGCATTAAGCATAGAAAAGTCATAGCAACATTAATCTCAGAACATAGTGGATACTAGGGATCAAACCCTAACAAAACTAACTTGATTACATGGTAAATCTCATCCAACCCATCACCGTCCAGCTAGCCTATGATGGAATTACTCACGCACGGTGGTGAGCATCATGAAATTGGTGATGGAGGATGGTTGATGATGACGACGGTGACGAATCCCCCTCTCCGGAGCCCCGAACGGACTCCAGATCAGCCCTCCCGAGAGAGATTAGGGCTTGGCGGCGGCTCCGTATCGTAAAACACGATGAAACTTTCTCTCTCATTTTTTCTCCGCGAAACGGAATATATAGAGTTGGAGTTGTGGTCGGTGGAGCTCCAGGGGGCCCACGGGACAGGGGGCGTGCCCAGGGGAGGGGGGGGCGCCCCCACCCTCGTGGACAGGGTGTGGTCCACCTGGCCTTGATTCTTTCGCCAGTATTTTTTATATTTTCCAAAAGTTATCTCCGTGGATTTTCAGGTCATTCCGAGAACTTCTGTTTTCTGCACAATAAAAAACACCATGGCAGTTCTGCTGAAAACAGCGTCAGTCCGGGTTAGTTTCATTCATATCATGCAAGTTAGAGTCCAGAACAAGGGCAAAAGTGTTTCGAAAAGTAGATTTGTTGGAGACATATATGCTTTCCAGAAAATTATACATCATTTTCGATCAACAATATGTCATTCACATATACTTATCAGAAAGGTTGTAGTGCTCCCACTCACTTTCTTGTAAATACAGGTTTTACCGCAAGTCCGTATAAATCTATATGCTTTGATCAACTCATCAAAGCGTATATTCCAACTCTGAGATGCTTGCACCAGTCCATAGATGGATCGCTGGAGCTTGCACACCTTGTTAGTACCTTTAGGATTGACAAAACCTTCTGGTTTCATCATATACAACTCTTTTTAAGAAATATCCATTTAAGGAATGCAGTTTTGACATCCATTTGCCAGATTTCATAAAATATGGCAACTGCTAACATGATTCGGACAGATTTAAGCATCGCTACAGTTGAGAAAATCTCATTGTAGTCAACACCTTGAACTTGTCGAAAACATTTCTGCGACAAGTCGAGCTTTGTAGATACACTACTAGGGAAAACCTTATACACAGAATCTTACCAGTAGCGCGTGTTAAAATGAGGCGCTACTGATACTTAGCAGTAGCGCGTCTGCCAAAACCACGCTACTGTTACCCCCTTAGCAGTAGCGCGGCAAGAATAGAACGCGCTACTACTATAATTGCCACAGCGTTCCTGACATGCTAGGTATAGTAGTAGCGCCCTTCTAGAAACGGTGCTACTACTACGGATTTTAGCAGCAGCGCGTTTTTCCTCCCCACGCTACTGTTAAAGCTATTTTCACCTATTCCCCCGCGCGGCCTGATTCCCTCTCCTCTGCTTCCTCCCCCAATTCCACACTCTCCCTTCTGCCCCTCGTCGTCTCCGCCTCGCCGCCGTCTCCCCCAACCCCGCCTCGCCGCCGTCTCCCCCGGCCCTGCCTCGCCGCCGTCTCCCCCGGCCCCGCCTCGCCGCCGTCTCCCCCGACCCCGCCTCGCCGCGCCTCGGTGCCGCCATCTCCCCCGACCCCATCTCTCTCCCCGCCCTCTGTAAGCACTCTCCCCTTCCGACCCCTCTTGTTTGCTTAGTATAAACCCTAGCTATTTAGTGCTGGTTAGTATGAACCCTAGGCTATTTTTAGTGCTAGTTAGTTAATTACAATTAGTATTAACCCTATTTAATTAGGGCAGTAGTTCCTAGGTACTAATTAGTTAGTAAGAACTAGGTACTAGTTTATTTTTATTTACAGTAAGTTTATTTTTAGTAAGAACTAATTGAATTAATAGAACTAGTTAGTAAGAACTTGTTGCTATTTTTTAGTTAAAGCAATTTTTCCCGCATCGACGTGGACGATGCCTATCCCGCATCCTCGTCTTCGAGTCAGTGGAGGACGACACCTGCTTGACCAGATGGGCCATGTCCGGGACTGGGCTCCGCCGGGGTGGTACTGGGAGGCGCTACCTACCGGGGGGCACGGGTTGGTGAGGAGCCAGCCTGTCATTGACCCGAACCTTCTTTGGTGGCAGTCGGGTGGGCCAGTGACGGTCCAGAGGCTCGAGGACCGCGCGGAGGTGGTGCGTCACCGTGTCACTGAGGAGGACGCGCACGTCCGTCGCTACTTGTTTGCGTTGGAGCACAGGTTCTCCAATACCCGGCAGGTTCTCCAGGATCTCACTGGAGCTATGATCCCGTGATGGTTCCTTCTCTGTGGGTGTCCACCGCCCGCGCCGATACCCGTCGTGTGCTAGGGTTTTAGTTGTATTAGTGATGTTATATGTATGACACTATTCGGGATGTATTAGTGATAATATTCGATGATGTATGAACATGCATGAGATGATTTACTTTTTCTTATTCAATGCATGCTAATTTGAGTCCTATAAGATATTTTGAAATGTATATCTTGTGTTGCTCAAATAGGATATGTGCTTGCCCAAGTGGCCGGTCATGTTTGCAGGTTACACCTCCGAGTGGCCTATGTTTTGCCGGAGTGTTGATTCATTTCCGTTCCGGCAAATTTCAGGCGCTCGATATGTCCTATTTTAGCAAAGGTCATGCCGGATTTTTCTGTGAATTTTGGCATGACTTGTGCCAGAATATGTAGGAAATATCGAGTGCCCCGGATTTGTGTGTTGAGTATCCTGGTAGTTGTCTTCGATCGATTTTCAATTAATCTTTTAACTATGAACATAGGAAATGTCTGACGGCGAAAAGGATTTTGGTATTTGCAAATACTACGAAGACGAGCGTAGCATGTGCGACGGAATCTTCCTAGATGATGATAGGCGCTTCAGCATCAAGCTGGACGAGAACTTCGAAGTGGATATAGTAAGTCACAACGACAAGTCTTTTTTCGTAATTAAGCATGACATATGCTTCATTTTCTTCAACTTATAATTTGTTTTTACTATTCTACTAGCGTATCCCCTGCCATGCAAGAGTTTTTTTATTGGGTAAGATAGGTTGCAGTCGTACTATGGAGGTAAAGAAATTTTACTTGAAGACCGAGCATGGTTATATTTTCCACACAAAATTATACAATTCAGACGACTACACCTATTTTGGATGTAAAACATGGCGAGCACTATGCAAGACTTATGCATTTGAGCCTGATATGGTTATCACTTTTGATATTCGTCTGGAAGATGATATTGAAAGTAATACCGACATCTGGGTCGATGCAGACGCCTCTAGTTATACCAAAATGTGAGTTTCTCAACCATATTTATGTCTTTGATATTGTTTATTCAAAAATAGTTGACAATTAATTTCTATTGATAGCTTATTTCGGTGCAAGCAAACATGTCCAGCGCTTGGTAGACAAGACCGTATATTGTGCCGGGGCTGAACTCAACTGCGAGGAGCTCAGTCATTATGTTTCATGGCTTGCGGATCTTGATACTGTCAAGACAAATTTTCTTCCTGCATTTAGAAATGTTAGTACTGAAAACATGCGACCAATAGTGTTCGTACTGAACTACGGTCACATCTATTTAGGAATGATGGTAAGATTTTTAATATTTGTCCTCAGTGCATCTTTTCCATACATTATTTTTGAAGCTAAACTTCATTGCTAAGTATGTTACCATACGATGTTCTTCAACAGGGAGTCCCGATGAATGTTGTGCCTTATGGGATCGAGACTAAAGGTACCATGAGTATTATTAGCTTACGGCCAAGATATCCTACAGATTACTTTAGTGCATTCAAGATTAGCGACGGATTCTTAATAGTGCAAGACTGGACCAAATATGTGATGGGGGAGCGCAGAGAAGTACTAGGGGGCAGCAAACAGATGCGCTACCCACGATTAGGAGACAGGTTCATCTGCATGCTCCAACTTGATCAAGGAGGAGAGCTATACATGTTTTATGTTATTTTACCTGCGAGAGAGCAGCAGGAGTGATTAGCTAGCTAGAAATGAGTTTGAAGATGATGATGTGCTACACTATTACTATGATGATAAAATAGCTAGTGTTGGTGGTAATGACTATGATGATTATTATTAGCTAGTGTTAGTGGTGATAAAAAATATTGTTGGTGATAATGACTATGATGATGATTAAATAGCTTGTGCTGGCAGATTAGATTCAAGTGGAGGCAACATGTGGTGCACATCGAAAGTACTACTAGTCCAAACTAGATCAAGTTTGGATTAGTAGTATACTTTTGACATGCACCACATATTGCCTCCACTTGAACCTAATCCACCTTCATTTGACACACTGTTATGGACATAATGATGTAAACCTCATAACTGGTATTGTACCAATATTTGTACGATGGAGAGAAAACCGCATAAATACACTAAAAATAAAAAAATAAAAAATGAATACAAGTAGCGATGGAGAGAAAATGCGCTGCCACTAGTTTCATTAGCAGTAGCGTGGGGGTGAACAAACGCTGCAGCTATTTGTCCTAGCAGTAGCGTGCGCCGGCACGCGTTACTGCTAAGCAATAGCTGTAGCGCCTTATTAGTAGCGCGCCTACCCGCGGTACTAGTGAGCACAAAACCAGCGCTACTGCTAGGGTTTTCCCTAGTAGTGATAGTAACACTACTATCAGTGTTTGTCTTCCTCTTGAAGATCCATTTATTTAATATGGCTTGTCGATCATCAGGTAAGTCCACCAAAGTCTACACTTTGTTCTCATTTATGGATCCCATCACAAATTTCATGGCCTCTAGCCATTTCGCGGAATCTTGGCTCATCATCGCTTCCTCATAGTTCCTAGGTTCATCATGGTCTAGTAACATGACTTCCAGAATAGGATTACCGTGCTACTCTAGTGCGGACCGTACTATGGAAGACCTACGAGGTTCTGTAGTAACTTGATCTGAAGTTTCATGATCATCATCATTAGCTTCCTCATAAATTGGTGTAGGAATCACTCGAACTGATTTCTGTGATGAACTACTTTACAATTTGGGAGAAGGTACAATTACCTCATCAAGCTCTACTTTCCTCCCACTCACTTCTTTTGAGACAAACTCCTTCTCTAGAAAGGATCCATTCTTAGCAATGAATATCTTGCCTTCAGATCTGTGATAGAAGGTGTACCCAATAGTTTGCTTTGGGTATCCTATGAAGATGCACTTCTCCGATTTGGGTTTGAGCTTATCAGGTTGAACCTTTTTCACATAAGCATCACAGCCCCAAACTTTAAGAAATGACAACTTTGGTTTCTTGCCAAACCACAGTTGATAAGGCGTCGTCTCAACGGATTTTGATGGTGCCCTGTTAACGTGAATGTAGCTGTCTCTAATGGATAACCCAAAATGATAGTGGTAAATCGGTAAGAGACGTCATGGATCGCACCATATCCAATAAAGTGCGGTTACGATGTTCGGACACACCATTACACTGTGGTGTTCCAGGTGGCGTGAACTGTGAAACTATTCCACGTTGTTTTAAATGAAGGACAAACTCATAACTCAAATATTCTCCTCCACGATCAAATAGTAGAAACTTTATTTTCTTGTTACGATGATTCTCCACTTCACTCTGAAATTCTTTGAACTTTCCAAATGTTTCAGACTTGTGTTTCATTAAGTAGATATACCCATATCTGCTCAAATCATCTGTGAAGGTCAGAAATTAACGATACCCGCCACAAGCATCAACACTCATTGGACCGCATACATCGGTATTTATTATTTCCAATAAGTCACTAGCTCAATCCATTGTTATGGAGAACGGAGTTTTAGTCATCTTGCACATAAGGCACGGTTCGCAAGCATCAAATGATTCATAATCAAGTGATTCCAATAGTCCATCAGCATGGAGTTTCTTCATGCGCTTTACACCGATATGACCCAAACGGCAGTGCCACAAATAAGTTGCACTATCATTATCGACTTTGCATCTTTTGGCATCAATACTATGAATATGTGTATTACCACGATTTAAATTCAATAAACCATCAACATTGGGTGTATGACCATAAAAGGTTTTATTCATGTAAACAAAATAATAATTATTCTATGTCTTAAATGAATAATTGTATTGCAATTAACATGATCTAATCATATTCATGCTCAACACAAACACCAAATAACATTTATTTAGGTTTAACACTAATCCGGAAAGTATAGGGAGTGCTCAATGATGATCATATCAATCTTTGAATGACTTCCAGCACACATCATCACATCATCCTGAACTAGTCTCTATTTATTCTACAACTCCTGTTTCGAGTTACTAATCTTAGCAACCGAATAAGTATCAAATACCCAGGGATTACTATGAGCACTAGTAAGGTACACATCAATAATATGTATATCAAATATACCTTTGTTTACTTTGTCATCCTTCCTATCTGCCAAATATTTGGGGTAGTTCCACTTCCAGTGACCATTTCCTTTGCAGTAGAAGCACTCAGTTTCAGGCCTAGGTCCAGCTTTGGGCTTCTTCACGAGAGTGAAAACTTGCTTTCCATTCTTCTTGAAGTTCCCTTTCTTTCCCTTTGCCATTTTCTTGAAACTGGTGGTCTTGTTCAATCATCAACACTTGATTCTCTTTCTTGATTCTACCTTCGTTGATTTCAGCATCATGAAGAGCTCGGGAATAGTTTTTGTCATCCCTTGCATACTATAGTTCATCACGAAGTTCCAGTAACTTGGTGATGGTGACTAGAGAACTCTGTCAATCACTATCTTATCTGGAAGATTAACTCCCACTTGATTCAAGTGATTGTAGTACCCAGACATTCTGAGCATATGCTCACTGGTTGAGCAATTCTCCTCCATCTTTTAGGCAAAGTACTTGTCAGAGGTCTCATACCTCTTGACACAGGCATGAGTCTGAAATACCAATTTCAGCTCTTGGAACATCTCATATGCTCCGTGACGTTTCAAAAACGTTTTTGAAGTCCCGGTTCTAAGCCGCAAAGCATGGTGCACTAAACTATCAAGTAGTCATCATATTGAGCTAGCCAAACGTTCATAATGTCTGCATCTGCTCCAGCAATAGGTCTGTCACCTAGCGGTGCATCAATGACATAATACTTCTGTGCAGCAATGAGGATAAACCTCAGATCACAGACGCAATCCGCATCATTGCTACTATCATCTTTCAACTTAGTTTTCTCTAGGAACATATAAAAAACATAGGTAAGCTATAACGCGAGCTATTGATCTACAACAAAATTTGCAAAATACTATCAGGACTAAGTTCGTGATAAATTAAAGTTCAATTAATCATATTACTTAAGAACTCCCACTTAGATAGACATCCCTCTAGTCATCTAAATGATCACGTGATCCAAATCAACTAAACCATGTCCGATCATCACGTGAGATGGAGAAGTTTTCAATGGTGAACATCACTATGTTGATCATATCTACTATATGATTCACGCTCGACCTTTCGGTCTCCAGTGTTCCGAGGCCATATCTGCATATGCTAGGCTCGTCAAGTTTAACCCGAGTATTCTGTGTGGGCAAAAACTGGCTTGCACCCATTGTATTTGAACGTAGAGCTTATCACACCTGATCATCACATGGTGTCTCGGCACGACGAACTGTCGCAACGGTGCATACTCAGGGAGAATACTTATACCTTGAAATTTAGTGAGGGATCATCTTATAATGCTACCGCCGTACTAAGCAAAATAAGATGCATAATAAGATAAACATCACATGCAATCAAAATATGTGACATGATATGGCCATCATCATCTTGTGCTCATGATCTCCGTCATCAAAGCATCGTCATGATCTCCATCGTCACCGGCGCAGCACCTTGATCTCCATTGTAGCATCATTGTCGTCTCGCCAACTATTGTTACTACGACTATCGCTACCGCTTAGTGATAAAATAAAAACAATTACATGGCGATTGCATTGCATACAATAAAGCGACAACCATATGGCTCCTGTTAGTTGCCGATAACTTTGTTACAAAACATGATCATCTCATACAACAATTTATATCACATCATGCCTTGACCATATCACATCACAGCAAGCCCTGCAAAAACAAGTTAGACGTCCTCTACTTTGTTTTTGCAAGTTTTACGTGGCTGGTACGGGCTTATCAAGAACTGTTCTTACCTACGCATCAAAACCACAACGATTTTTTGTCAAGTGTGTTGTTTTAACCTTCAACAAGGACGGGCGCAGCCACACTCGATTCAACTAAAGTTGGAGAAACATACACTCACTAGCCACCTGTGTGCGAAGCACGTCGGTAGAACCAGTCTCGCGTAAGCATACGCGTAATGTCGGTCTGAGTCGCTTCATCCAACAATACCGCCAAAACAAAGCATGACATGCTAGTAAGCAGTATGACTATTATCGCCCACAGCTCTTTGTGTTCTACTCGTGCATATAACATCTACGCATAGACCTGGCTTGGATGCCACTATTGGGGAACGCAGTAATTTCAAAATTTTCCTACGATCACATAAGATCTATATCTAGGTGATGCATAGCAATGAGAGGGGAGAGTGTTGTCTACATACCCTCGTAGACCTAAAGCGGAAGCGTTAATTATGACAACGCGGTTGATGTAGTCATATGTCTTCATGATTCGACCGATCCTAGCACCGAAGGTACGGCACCTCCGTGATCTGCACACGTTAAGCTCGGTGACGTCTCATGAACTCTAGATCTAGCTAAGGTCGAGGGAGAGTTTCGTCAGCACGACGGCGTAGTGACGGTGATGATGAAGTTACCGGCGCGGGGCATCACCTAAGCACTACGACAATATGACCGAGGTGGAAATCTGTGGAGGGGGCACCGCACACGGCTAAACAATCAACTTATCTCTCTATGGGGTTCCCCCTCCCCCGTATATAAAGGAGGAGACGGGAGTGAGGGAGCCTTGGATAAGGGGGTATCCGGACAGCCGGACTATATACTTTGGCCGGACTGTTGGACCGTGAAGATACAAGACAGAAGACTTCGTCCCGTGTCCGGATGGGACTCTCCTTGGCGTGGAAGGCCAGCTTGGCGATTCGGATGTAGATCTCCTCCTCTGTAAACCGACTCTATGTAACCCTAGCCCCCTCCGGTGTCTATATAAACCGGAGGGTCTAGTCCGTAGGACACAACAACAATCATACCATAGGCTAGCTTCTAGGGTTTAGCCTCTCTGATCTCATGGTAGATCAACTCTTGTAATACTCATATCATCAAGATCAATCAAGTAGGAAGTAGGGTATTACCTCCATCGAGAGGGCCCGAACCTGGGTAAACATCTTGTCCCCAGCCTCCTGTTACCATTAGTCTTAGACACACAGTTCGGGACCCCCTACCTGAGATCCGCCGGTTTTGACACCGACATTGGTGCTTTCATCGAGAGTTTCTCTGTGTCGTCGCTGCAAGGCTAGATGGCTTCTCCAACCTTCAACCACGCTGCCCTGGGTGAGACTTTTCTCCCCGGATAAATCTTCGTGTTCGGCGGCTTCGCACTGCGGGCCAAATCGTTTGGCCATCTGGAGCAGATCGATAGCTACTCCCCTGGCCATCAGGTCAGGTTTGTAAACCTAAACTACACCGCCGACATCCGCGGAGACTTGATCTTCGACGGATTCGGGCCCGTGTCAGGAGCGCCAAACAATCACGGCGAGCATGACCTAGATCTGCAGTCGGACAGTATTCGGAACATCGCACCTGCTTCAGCTCCGGACTTCGTTCCAGAGCAGACCGTGCCTCCCGAGGACGGGTGGATGGACCCCGCCCCAAAGTCCGCATTCTCGTCGGCGTTGGAGCTAAACACAAACTCCTCTCCTTAGGAAATCTGTACCTTCGGACCCCTGTACTCATCTCCGGTAGTGTGTTCCGGACCGCGCGCAGCCATGCCCATCGAATCTAATTGGGCTCCAGTCATGGAGTTCGCCGCCGCGGATATCTTTCAGCACTCACCCTTCGGAGACATGCTAAATTCATTAAGGTCTCTCTCTCTCTGTTAGAAGATTCCTGGCCGAACTATGTCCGGCCCGTGTGGGATACGGAAGATGAAGAAAATCGCAACCCACCCACTTTATAGCCACTGTTGATTACCTAACAGACATGCTTGACTCCGACGCTAATAACATCGACGGTATGGACGTCGATGTTGGGGACGATCTGGAACCACCGCCCACGGGGCATTGGACAGCCACTTCATCATACGACGTCTACATGGTGGACACCCCCAAAGAAGACAATGGTGACAAAAAGGACACAACGGAGGATAAACCCCCCGGGCCAAAGCAAAAATGACGGCGTAAGCGCCGCCTCAGGTCCAGTCATAGTAAAAATAGCGATAACAACCCAAAGCAGGATGACACTCCGGTTGGTTTTGAAGGCAACAACGGCCATAGGGACCCAGCGATGGAGCAGGACAAACCAGGTCGTGCCGAATACAACCCGGAGCAGACGCCCAATCAGATAAATTCAGAAGGCCGAACTCATCATGCTACCTCCAAAGAAGAGAACAGTCTGGTTGACGATGCGGAACAAGATAACCTCCGCAGAAAACTCCTGGCCACAACACGGAGCCTGAAGAAGCAGAAGCAAAGGCTTAAGGCCGCGCAGGACATGCTCAACCAAAGATGGAATAAGGTGCTGGATACCGAAGGGAAACGTGGCGATAATTGCCACACAAAGAGCTACCCAAAGCGCAAACTGCTACCCGAATTTGACGACGAAGCCACAACACCCGTTCGACCCAAAAACAATACAGCTACTCAGCCGGACCAACCACCTCATGGCCGCGATAGAGCAGCCACCGATACCGCACACGATTTACGAGCGCTCCTCAACAAAAAGGCCAGTGCGGCCAGATCCATCTATGGGTCCAAAGGACATGCTTCAACGCGGGATGAGGGCCACCACAACGATCATATCGACCAAATACCAGTCCGGAATCAACACCGGGAGCAACAGCAGCCAGCAGCATGCCGCAACACGGCCAGATATAGAGGGGCCGCACAACCCCTGTGCTTCATGGACGAGGTGCTGGATCACGAATTTCCACAGGGATTCAAACCTGTGAATATAGAATCATACGACGGAACGACGGACCCTGGGGTCTGGATAGAGGATTTTATCCTTCACATACACATGGCTTGTGGGGATGACCTCCACGCCATCAAATACCTCCCCCTCAAGTTGAAAGGACCAGCTCATCATCGGCTGAAAAGCCTCCCCGAAAACTCAATTGGAAGTTGGGAGGAACTTGAGGATGCTTTCAGGGCCAACTTTCAAGGGACCTATGTCCGGCCTCTAGATGCTGACGACTTAAGTCACATAATACAGTAGTCCGGAGAGTCCGCCCGCAAACTTTGGAACAGATTCCTCACTAAGAAAAATCAAATTGTCGACTGTCCGGATGCCGAAGCCTTAGCGGCCTTCAAACACAGTATCCGAGACGAGTGGCTTGCCAGACACCTCGGCCAAGAAAAGCCGAGAACGATGGCAGCCTTAACAAGCCTCATGACCCGATTTTGTGCGGGCGAGGATAGCTGGTTGGCCCATAGAGGCACCAGCGACCCGGGTACATCCGAAATCCGAGATGACAACGGGAAGCCACGGCACACTAAGCACAAACGTCGGAATAATGATAGTCCAAACAGCACAGCGGTCAATACCGGATTTAGGGGCTCTCGACCTGGTCAAGGAAAGAAGCCATTCAAAGGCAGTAAAGAGGAACCATCCGGCCTGAACAAAGTCCTGGACAGATTATGCCAAATCCATGGCACTTCCGACAAACCTGCAAATCATACCCACAGAGAATGATTGGGTTTTCAAGAAGGCCGGCAAGTTAAACGCCGAACACAAGGGACGGGAAACACCAAGCGAAGACGAGGATGAGCCTCGCTAGCCGAACACCAGGGGCCAGAAACAATTCCTACCGGAAGTCAAAATGGTAAACATGGTACATGCAACTCACGCAGAGTTCGTAGCCCCCCAATTCAATCCCTGGCAAAATTGCCCGATCACTTTTGATCACAGGGACTACCCGGCCAGTATCTGGCATGAAGGATCAACTGCCTTGGTGCTCGACCCAATAATTGATGGATACCATCTTACTCGCGTCCTAATGGACGGCGGCAGTAGTCTTAATCTGATATATCAAGACACCATCTTCAAGATGGGTGTAGACCCATCCAGAATAAGTCAAAATAACGCCACCTTCAATCGAGTGATTCCAGGCGTAGTAGCCCACTGCTGGGGCTCCCTCGTATTAGAAGTGACATTCAGTTCTCCCAACAACTTCAGAAGCGAGAACCTACTCTTCAACATCGCCCCCTTCAGCAGCGATTATCATGCATTGCTTGGAAGAATGGCCTTTGCTTGCTTTAACGCAATACTGAACTACGCCTGCCTCAAACTCAAGATGCCCGGTCCACGCGGCGTCATCACAGTTAGCGGAAACACAGAGCAGTATGCGGTAGTTCCCACTGCCGGACTCTAGGCGACCTCTCCCACCAGAACACATGATCGGTGTTCAAGACCACGGACACGGTTAGACGAGTCCAATACACCATTTTTCAAAATGGCTTGGATAAACCTGAGCGAGGGGTTGTACATGTGTCCCCATAAATAATACAAGGGGATGCAAACATGTAACAAAAGCCCACAATTCGGTTTGCCTCATTAACAGACCGGATCTCGAATACTTCTCGAGCATAATTAACTTTTCGCATGTTTTCCTTTTTCTTTTCTACAGACACTACCAGTGCGACACCCTTCCAGGATACGGCACAACGGAGACACAGGCGCAGACGTGCAGCAGGGCCCCACCCATAGGTTTCTCTTTAGATTAAGCCCCTGCGTAAACCTTTTTTACTGTCCCTTGTTGCTCGACGTCCCATGCGTATTTTATAAACCTATAAGGGATACTGGCGTTCTAGGCTTTTGGCCACGACAGATCAATGCACGTACCTGGAATCACAGGGTCAAGGGCGTCATCATCCCAATATACATTATAAAGTCCGGATACCTTCGGGAGTGTTCGGCGTCACGAGTTTGGCCTTATATGCATCTGCTCTGAATCATGTCTTTGGTCAAATGTTGGGTTAGCCCGGCTCCTGGGTTTGCTGCCTTACATTCCGTTCTATCGGCTAAGGCGGTCAAAGGAGAACTACTGCAATTGTGCCCTGATTATTCCGGACAAGCACCTCAGTAGAGAAAGCCGAAAACTGACTGTCATGATACAGCGAGAGACTGGTCAACCACTCGAGGACTAACCGGAATCTATAGGATTCCTACACATTAACGAAGGACCGGTCTACCGGTCAAGTACACGCACCATATCCGGACGCTCGCGGAAGTACCAGGGGCTACATAGTAGCCCCACCTTTCAAACTCCTATGGCTAAGTGTAAAGTGTTATAGCTATATAGTCCGGTTGCCTGGTTCGACGTGCGATCACCTCCTTAACGGACCAAGACGTTGGATCAAGTGTGTTCACGCATATTTTCTCAAACACCCCCACATTATATGCGTGGGGGCCGAAGCCAACGACTGCTAACTTTCACGTTGCATACAGAAACAGCCACACATGAGACATTATAATACTTTCAGGCAATAATCAAGCACATAATTGTTCACATTTAATAGAATCGTCACTCAAACATGACATTCTTTGAGCATTGCTCCTCTATTCCACGGGCACCTTCTATGACCTGCTCAAAATAGTGCTCGGCTGGGTCTTGGCTTCCTGCCGGACCCTGGGTTGCAATGCTGGTGGCCTCCATATCCGCCCAGTATGTTTTCACATGGGCAAGAGCCATCCGCGCACCCTCTATGCACACATCTCTTCATGGCATCGATCTACGCTCTGGCACCAAATAATTGCTGCAGCAAACCAAAGTAATTGTCCGGCTTCGGCCCCTTCGGCCATAGATGGTCTATTACAGACCTCATTGCAAGGCCGGACAGCCTATGAAGCTCGGCTATAGCGTCCATATTCTCACTCAAGGGCAAGGAGTGCGCTGGCGCATTAAACTGCGACCAGAACAGTCTTTCTATTTTATTATCTTCATGGTCCTTGAACAACTTGGTTGCATCAGCCCCACTCTTCGCCAAGTCCGCATACTTATCTGTGGCACTCCATAGCTTATCCAATGGAGCATACTTTGGATCTAAAAACTTCATCTGCAACAATAAGGATTTCCAGCCGCGATCTCCCCGGTCTGTCGAAGTTCCTCCCGCGCGTCTCTAATCTAAGAACGAGTCTCTTTAGCCGAGTCCAGCGCCTTCTTCAGGTTAGCCGCCTTCGCCTGGTTCTCTTTCTCGAGAAGCTCATACCGGCTCGCGGCGTCCCTTAGCTCCACAGCCATCTCGGCTATCTTTTCTTCGCTTTGGAGATGAGCGGCATGTTCGGCTTTCAACTCCTCGGCTCCCTTTAGAGCAGCCGCATTACTAACCCGGGCTTGTTCCTTGGCAAGGGCAAGCTCCGCCCTCAGGGCCTCAACGGCAGCAGCTCCGCCTGCAACTACATCACATCACATCAATATTGCAACCTTCTTGCAATTTCCCAAAATAGATGTGGATATAGGAAAGCATACTCTACGACTCCTCGAATCGCTTGTTAACAAGCGTGACGTCGGCTTCCACCACGTCAATTTGCCGCCTCAATTCGGCGCATTCAGTGGCTTGGTCTACAGCCGAACCCTTAGCAACCTGCACAGAAATACAAATGCGATTATTATTTGGGAATATGATCCTCCGTTTGCCGCCATCGGCTGGCATCCACAGTCTCAGGGGCTACTATCTATACAGAGCGCATGTATCGCATGCGGTACAACTAATAGCTGCGCATTTTTGCGGCTTACCTCAAAGCCTTTGAGCAGGCTCTTGAAAGCTTCATTTAAATCGCTTGTGGCGGAGCAGATTTTCTCCAGCACTGTACCCATTAGTGTACGATGATCCACCAAGAGAGTAGCTAACTCCAGGAGGCCCGTCAGCGTGTTCGGTCGGACACCGGACTCTCCTGGACCCTTTTCCTTGTCCGCCACATGAGCCGAGCGTGCCGGGCTCGGGGCGGCCGAAGTGTTAGCTTCCGGATCCATTGGATCTGGACTCCTCCATGACGATACCTCAGGGTCGCCAGCTTCACGGGACGGAGAGGCAGGTGGGGTTTCACTCCCCATCATCTCCGGAGGAAGAGCCCCCGAGGACGAGCCATGTTGAGATGAACTGCTGACCGGACTACAAAAATAGGTCCCGGTTATTACTCTCAGAGGAAAACGCAATAAGTTCCTTGTTTAATTAAACTTACAGCTCGGTGGAGGGCTGGCACGTTTTTGGGCACTGTCGGTGATGACCCCCTTCGGGGCAGGGCCCTTTGGTGAAGTTCTCTTCCCTTGTTTAGGCGCCCCCGTCTCCAAGTCTTCGGAGGCGGCCCTCTTCTTTCCGCGGGGGGAGGAAAGCTCAGATTCGCCTCCCCGATTCTCCTCCTCCGTGGAGAAGCTAATTTCCCCGGTTCGGATGTGCAATGTGTGAGGCCCACTCTTGGCCTCGCCACTCTTCCCTTCGGCTTTCTCTGGTGGCACCTGACTTAGTGTCCGTTCAAGAATCCTGGCCATTGCAGGGCCAGGTGAGCCTTCGGGAAGCGGGGCTGGACACCTGATCCTCTCCGCCTTACTAAGCCAATCCTGGTTGCGGACAGTGTTTAGAACAATGCTATGACAAATATAGGCAAGGTGTTCGGTTATAGGGTTACTTACTTGGGTATCGAGGCGATTGCAGCTCAGGCCCGCATCCTCGGTGGTGTCCGGACACTCTATTTGTGGTCCAAAGAACAACTTATACATCCCTTTGGGCGTCATGCCGAAGAAATGCTGGATGGTTCACAGACCCTCTAGATTGCATTCCCACATCCGGAGAGGTCGACGTTTGAACGGCAAGATCCGCCAAACTAGCATTACCTGGATTATTTTGACAAGACTAATGTCCCTCTCGAGGAGCTACCGAATGCCCTTTGCAGCATTGGTACATTGTTCGTAGGCCCCCAGTTTAGTCCCACGTTGGCCCATGATGCCAGTTGAGGTGGAGGGCCCGAGCGGAAGGCGGGCGCGGCCGCCCACTTTGAGCCTTGAGGAGCTGTGACATAGAACCACCTCCATTGCCATAAATCAGATACCTCCGGGAAGGAGCCTTCGGGCCACGGGGCGTCGACGTTCCTACTTATTATGGCGCCTCCGCACTCTGCATGTCGCCCCTCAATCATCTTCGGCTTCACATTGAAAGTCCTGAGCCATAAGCCAAAGTGGGGGGTGATGTGGAGGAAGGCTTCACACACAACGATAAATGACGAGATGTGGAGGATGGAGTCCGGAGCTAGATCATGGAAATCTAGCCCGTAGTAGAACTTGAGCCCCCTCACAAAAGGGTCAAGAGTAAGACCTAATCCCCGGAGGAAGTGGGAAACGAATACGACGCTCTCGTTGGTCTCGGTAGTGGGGATAACCTGTTCGGGAGCAGGAAGCATGTGCTTGACATCGGCGGTCAAATACCCAACCCCCCTGAGCTTTGCAATATCCTCCTCTGTGACAGAGGAAGCCACCCATCGGCCTTGATGGCCAGATCCGGACATAATCGAAGATCCGGGGTGCTTAGACTCGAGCTTTGGGTGTTGAAACTTAGGGTGCGAGATGTGCGACTGTGGAGATAGAGGGGTATGCCTCAGCTCCTTTATAAAGGGGGCAAGAATATCAAGCATCCCCGAACGTGGTCGTTCGGGACTTGCCTAAAAACACGGGGTCATGCCAACGGGCACGGTTGGATTACCCATACCCGTATTGATGAGAATATCGTAGTAAGGGGGACACGATCTCTACCCTGACAGTACGTGCCAAGGAAACCGCCTCGTGGTGTGTCCGGTAGCAAGTTGTAAAAAACGGTTCGAATAAAAACCAAACCGTGGCGTGGTGTCACTTTTTGAAGGATTGTCAGCAGATTAGATTCATGGATTATTATTCTCTCTATGTTGGTATATGGAATTTATCTTACAGAGCCGGACACGGTCCTTGTGTTCGGAATTAATTTTGGAGTATTCGGAGGTGGAACCCGCCTCGCAATGCCGAAGACAATCTACGCACCGGACTCATCGTCATTGAAGCCTGGTTCAAGGGCTACTGAGGGAGTCCTGGATAAGGGGGTATCCGGACAGCCGGACTATATACTTTGGCCGGACTGTTGGACCGTGAAGATACAAGATAGAAGACTTCGTCATGTGTCCCGATGGGACTCTCCTTGGCATGGAAGGCAAGCTTGACGATTCGGATGTAGATCTCCTCCTCTGTAAACCGACTCTGTGTAACCCAAGCCCCCTCCGGTTTCTATATAAACCAGAGGGTTTAGTCCGTAGGACACAACAACAATCATACCATAGGCTAGCTTCTAGGGTTTAGCCTCTCTGATCTCGTGGTAGATCAACCCTTGTAATACTCATATCATCAAGATCAATCAAACAGGAAGTAGGGTATTACCTCCATCGAGAGGGCCCGAACCTGGGTAAACATCGTGTCCCCAGCCTCCTGTTACCATTAGTCTTAGACGCACAGTACGGGACCCCCTACCCGAGATCCGCCGGTTTTGACACCTACCCTCCTTGGTGCGCCCCAAAGGGGGAATCCTACTAGGACTCCAAGTCCTAGTAGGTTTCCACCAAGAAGGAGAGAGGGGGAAGGAAGGAGAGGGAGAGAGGGAGAAGGAAAGGGGGGCACCGCCCCCCTTCCCTTGTCCTATTCCGACTCAAGGGGGGTGCATGCAGCCAGCCCTCCTGCGGCCCTCCTCTCTCTCCACTAAGGCTCATTGAGGCCCACTAGTTCCCCCGGGGGGTTCCGGTATCCCTCTGGCACTCCGGTTTTATCCGAAACTTCTCCAGAACACTTCTGGAGTCCAAATATAGTCGTCCAATATATCAATCTTTATGTCTCGACCATTTCGAGACTCCTCTTCATGTCCGTGATCACATCCAGAACTCCGAACAACCTTCGGTACATCAAATCACATAAACTCATAATTCCAATCATCATCGAATGTTAAGCGTGCGGACCCTATGGGTTCGAGAACTATGTAGACATGACCGAGACACGTCTCCGATCAATAACCAATAGCGGAATCTGGATGCTCATATTGGTTCCTACATATTCTACAAACATCTTTATCGGTCAAACCGCATAACAACATACGTTGTTCCCTTTGTCATCGGTATGTTACTTGCCCGAGATTCTATCATCGGTATCATCATACCTAGTTCAATCTTGTTACCGGCAAGTCTCTTTACTCGTTCCGTAATACTTCATCCAGCAACTAACTCATTAGTTACAATGCTTGCAAGGCTTATAGTGATGAGCATTACCGAGAGGGCCCAGAGATACCTCTCCAAAACACGGAGTGACAAATCCTAATCTTGATCTATTCCAACCCAACAAACACCTTCGGAGACACCTGTAGAGCACCTTTATAATCACCCTTTTCCTTTGTGACATTTGGTAGCTCACAAAGTGTTCCTCCGGTATTCGGGAGCTGCATAATCTCATAGTCTGAGGAACATGTATAAGTCATGAAGAAAGCTGTACCAATGAAACTGTAACGATCATGATGCTAAGTTCACGGATGGGTATTGTCCATCACATCATTCTCCTAATGATGTGATCCCATTCATAAAATGACATCACTTGTCTATGGTTAGGAAACATAACCATCTTTGTTTAACGAGCTATTCAAGTAGAGGCATACTAGGGACACTATGTTTTGTCTATGTATTCACACATGTACTAAGTTTCCGGTTAATACAATTCTAGCATAAACAATAAACATTTATCATGAAATAAGTAAATAAATAAAAACTTTATTATTGCCTCTAGGGCATATTTCCTTCACGATAGTACTCACAGATTCATCAAAATAAGCAAACAACACGCAAAAAACAGAATCTGTCAAAAACAGAATAGTCTGTAGTAATCTGTAACTCTCGAACACTTATGTAACTCTAAAACTCCTACCAAAATAGGAAATCCTGAGCAATTTGTTTACCAATCCATAGGAAAAATAGTCAGATCAAAAGCACGTTTATGTGAATTTTGAAAACTAATTTACTAAGCGCAAATGTTTCTAATTTTCAGCAGGATCAACACAACTATCACCGTAAGCTATCCTAAAGGTTTAACTTGGCACAAACACTAATTAAAACTTAAAACCACATCTAACCAGAGGCTAGATAAATTATTTATTACTAGACAGGAGCAAAAATAAAATAACAAAAAATAAAATAACAAAAAATAAAATTGGGTTGCCTTCCAACAAGCACTATTGTTTTATGCCCTTAGCCAGGCATTGATAATTTCAATGATGCACACATAAAAGAGAAGAATTGAAGTACAAATAGAGCATCAAAGAACACGTGACAAACACATCTAAGTCTAACATGCTTCCTATGTATATGCATTTTATAAGCAAACAAATTATCAAGGCAAGCAAAAACTAGCATATGCAAGGAAGAAGAAAGAAGCAGTACCAATCTCAACATGAAGAGAGGTAATTTAGTAACATGAAATTTTCTACGACCATATTTTCCTCTCTCATAATAATTACATCTAGGATCATAAGCAAATTCAACAATATAGCAATCACAAAACGTATTCTCGACACGATCCACATTCATGCAAAGTTGACACTCTTCCAATATAGTGGGATCAACATTAACTAAAGTCATGACCTCTCCAAACCCACTTTTCTCAAAAATTTCATAAGATTGAATATTCTCCAAATATGTGGGATCTAAAGTTGACACTCTTCCAAACCCACTTTCAATAATATTGCAAACACTATTATCAATCTCATATTCATCAAGAGGCTTACATAAATTTCCAAGATCATAAAAAGAATCACCCCAATCATGATCATTGCAATAAATAGTAGGCATAGCAAAACTAGCATCCCCAAGCTTAGGGTTTTGCATATTACTAGCACAATTGACATTAATAGAATTTATAATAACATCATTGCAATCATGCTTTTCATCGAAAGAACTATCAAGTATGGGTGCAATAGCAAAAATCTCATGTTTAACATAAGGGACTATAGCAAATCCATCTCCATAAATATTGGCATCATGGCGACAAGAATAGCAAGCATCATGTTCATCAAGGGATATTTCAATCAAATCATCGGAATCATAATTCTCTATAGGTTCATGCATATCATTATTTTCTTCCAATGCCACAGTCATTCTCTCAATAAATTTGTTGACATAGACATTATGAGCATAGTTTCATAGCAATATTTAAGTATGTCAAAATTTTCAGATTTGTAGAGAGTAATATCACACTTTTCAATCAAAGAAGCAACTTCATAAGCACCCTTAAAAGCAAAAAATTCTTTAATTTGTTCGATATCATAGTAACTATAAACACCCTTTGCACAAGAAGATAAGATTTCATTATCATTAAACTCACATAGGTAGGGAAGGTGTTTTTTAGGGTTCTTAGAGCAACAAGTAAAATCATAAATTTCACAGGCATAGCATAGCAAACTATTTATTTGATTCCATAAGAGCTTCCCTTTTTCAGACAAACGATGGCGCACAAAATGAGCATGATCATCTAAAGATTTTCCCTCAACTAAACTAGTTGGGGTTTCAGCACGAGCACAAATAGATCAAAGATGATCCAAGTAGAACACTTTAAGTGGATCCATATCAATAGATTTTTAGCAAGCAAATATGCAAGCAAATAGAAGGCACAAGGAAACACAAAAAAAGACATACGGGAAGAAGGAGAAGAAAAGGCGAATATTTTCGGACATTGTTTTCGAAGTGGGGAGAGGAAAACGAGAGGCGAATGGCGAATAATGTAATGCAAGGGAGAAGAGTTTATGATGGGTACTTGTTATGGCTTGACTTGACGTAGATCTCCCCGGCAACGGCGCCAGAAATCCTTCTTCCTACCTCTTGAGCTTGCGTTGGTTTTCCCTTGAAGAGGAAAGGGTGTTGCAGCAAAGTAGCGTAAGTATTTCCCTCAGTCTTGAGAACCAAGGTATCAATCTAGTAGGAAACAACGCACAAGTCACCGAATACCTGCACAAACAATCAACAAGTTGCACCCAACGCGATAAAGGGGTTGTCAATCCCTTCACGGCCACTTGCAAAAGGGAGATCTGATAGAGATGGATAAATGGTAAACTAAATATTTTTGGTATTTTTGGTTTATAGATCGGAAAGTAAAAGGTTGCAAAATAGTAGATTGGAAACTAGCAAGATGTAAACAAGAATCAATATAATAGAAAAGAGACCCGAGGGCCATAAGTTTCACCAGTGGCTTCTCTCAAGATAGCAAATATTGCGGTGGGTGAACAAATTACTGCCGAGCAATTGATAGAAAAGCGCATAGTTATGACGATATCTAAGGAAATGATCATGAACATAGGCATCACGTCCGTGTCAAGTAGACCGACTCCTGCCTGCATCTACTACTATTACTCCACACATCAACTGCTATCCAGCATGCATCTAGAGTATTAAGTTCATAAAGAATAGAGTGACGCATTAAGCAAGATGACATGATGTAGAGGAATTAACTCAAGCAATATGATGAAAACCCATCTTTTTATCCTCGATGGCAACAATACAGTACGTGCCTTTCTGCCCCTACTATCACTGGGAAAGGACACCGCAAGATTGAACCCAAAGCTAAGAACTTCTCCCATTGCAAGAAAGATGAATCTAGTAGGCCAAACTAAACCGATAATTTGAAGAGATTTGCAAAGATATCAAATCATGCATATAAGAATTCAGAGAAGAACCAAATAATATTCATAGATAATCTGATCATAAATCCACAATTCATCGGATCTCGGCAAACACACTGCGAAAGAATATTACATCAAATAGATCTCCAAGAACATCGAGGAGAACATGGTATTGAGAATCAAAGAGAGAGAAGAAGCCATATAGTTAATAACTCTGGACCCGAAGGTCTGTGGTAAACTACTCACGCTTCATCGGAGAGGTAATGGTGCTCATGTAGAAGGCCTCCATGATCGAATCCCCCTCCGGCAGGACGCCGGAAAAGGCCCCTAGATGGGATCTCACGGGTACATAAGGTTGCGGCGGTGGAAAAGTGGTTTCGTGGCTCCCCTGGTTGTTTTCAGGGTATAAGAGTATAAATAGGCGAAGGAACTAGGTCAGGGGAGCTACGAGGGGCCCATGAGGTAGGGGCACGCCCTACCACCTGGGCGCGCCCTCCTGCCTCGTGGCCGCCTCGTTGCGTCTCCGACTTCATCTCCAAGTCTTCTGGTTTCCTTTTGGTCCAAGAAAGATCATCGTGAAAGATCCATTCCGTTTGGACTCCGTTTGGTATTCCTTTTCTGTGAAACTCTAAAATAGACAAAAAAAACAAAAACTGGCACTGGGCTCTTGGTTAATAGGTTAGTCCCAAAAATAATATAAAATAGCATATAAATGCCTATTAAACATCCAAAACAGTTAATATAATAGCATGGAACAATAAAAAATTATAGATATGTTGGAGACGTATCAAGAACAACCGTAATTCAAAAGTGGTATGGCTTGATGGATATGCACGCTTTTAACTAAGCCTTGCTTGCAAACAGGCTTGGAGATCATTTTATGCCCCTGACAGTTTATGTGCTTGTCTACTGAAAGCTAAGTATTATCCAAATGAAAATATTTTGACGATGTGTTCACTAGGAATTCTTTGATGATATGGAAAGGTATTGTGCATGGCCTGGAGTTAGTAAAAAAAGGGCATCATATGCAGAGTTGGTAATGAAACTTTGATCAAAACTTAACATGATCCTTGGATCCCGCATGGCCATGATTTCAAGCCCATTAGACCAAAGATGAACCGGAGTTTTAACTGTGTGGTGGATTTCATTGACGGTTAGGGCACTTGCAATATTGAGAGATTGGAAGAACACTTTTGGCCGGTGGATGACAAGGAAATAGTGAAGACCCGCACTTGCCCAAGAGAGAAGCAGGACATTTTTGTTTGGTTCCCGGAAAAGAGTGGCCAGTTTTACGTTAGGAGTGCATACCGCCTCACCACGTCTGCCCATGATGAGAGGCATGAGGGTGGCTCATTGAGCGGGCACCCTTTCCCGGGTCGGTCCCTGTGAAGCAGCATCTGGCGTGTCGACTCCCCCTAAAAATCTGTATTCATGCATGGAAAGCGGACTCTGGAGCTCTTGCAACAAATCAGAATAAAGTCTATTGGCATCTGGGCACTAGAGCTACATGTTTGGTGTGTGATGGTTCACAACTACAGCCGGTATGATTCTCAGACGTCCTGATGGTGCGGTGGCTTTTCGCTACTTACCACGTGCTCTTCAATCACAATGATGCGTTTCAACTTGAGATTCATGCACTCATGCATGGCATGGCATGGCATGGCAAAGACAAGCTATTTTATCGAGTGATAACCTTTCCTGGTCTGTCTATGTCATTTGGCAGCAGAGATCAAAGTTGTTCAGAAAGAGAAGGAGTTTATTCCAATGAAGCTTAACCGGGATCATAATAGAGTCGTGTACTGTTGTTTGCATTGGATTGCTTATATATAGTTCTGCCATGTATCCATGTGTTATTGGTTCTTCGTTGTAACTCTATAATTATGAATAAAAAACTTGTTTCGCCACTTCGTTCCTTTGGGCCCTTGGACGACTGGCATAACTGTTCGGGCTTGTTGCGCAAATTTCTCCGTGGTTGGTCCCGTAATCACTCAGCCCAGGAACATAGAGATAAGGCCCTTCTCATGGCCCAGATCGAGGTTCTTGAGTCTCGGGCTGACCTCTCTGGTCTTTCTGATTTTGAATGGGCCCTTCACTTCTCCCTTGAGCGCTCTCTGGTGCAAATCCACCACCTTAACGAGGTTTATTGGCGTCAGAGGGGCTCGATTAATTGGATGCTTAAAGGCGATTCCCCCACTGCCTGTTATTTTGCCATTGCCAACGGACGACGGCGTAGATGCCCGATAGATAGCCTGATCATTGACGGGGTTAGATCTTCTGACCAAGGCACCATCTTAAACCATATTGTGGCCTTCTTTTCCTCTCTCCTCTCGGCCAAACCTGACCAGGGGCTCAGGTTGGCTTCTAACTTTTGGGACCAAGGGATCATGATCTCGCCAGAAGAAAATACTGCCCTGATGATCCCTTACTCTGAAGAGGAGATCTTCTCCTCGGTTAAAAAAGCGAATCCTAATTCTGCCTCGGGCCCGGATGGCTTTTCCATCCCCTTTTTAAAAAAGTTTTGGCCTCATCTTAAGGATCTCAGCTGTAACGTCATTCAAGGATACTGTTTGGGGATAGTAGACATATCCAGGCTCAACTATGCGGTTATTTCCCTTATCTCTAAAATTAAGGGTGCTGAGCTCATCTCTCAGTTTAGACCTATTGCCCTTATTAATAACTTCGCGAAATTCCCTGCCAAGTGTCTGGCTACTCGCCTCACCCCGGTAGCGCACCGGACCCTCTCCCCTACTCAGTCAGCCTTTGTCAAGGGACGTTTCATCCTAGATGGGGTCCTTTGCCTTCATGAAATTATCCATGATATCCATAGATCTGGTAGCAAGGCAGTCATTCTTAAATTGGATTTTGAAAAGGCATATGATTCGGTTAGCTGGAGCTTCCTTAAACAAGTTCTGATGGCTAAAGGCTTTGACAGTGGTGTGGTTCACCGTATTATGCAGTTGGTCATGGGGGGCCACACTGTCATTAATGTCAATGGGAAAGTTAACAACTTCTTTAATAACTCTAGGGGTCTCAGGCAAGGCGACCCGGCCTCGCCCATTCTCTTTAACTTTGTGGCGGACGCGCTATCTAGCATCCTGTCTAGGGCCATTGAGGCCGGCCATCTCGCTCATGTCATCTCACACCTCATCCCGGATGGGATTACTCACCTTCAGTATGCGGACGACACTATTATTTTGGTGGAACTGAATGACCACTGCATTGCCCATCTCAAATTCCTGCTTCTCTGCTTCGAAGCTCTCTCGGGTCTTAAGATTAATTTCTCCAAAAGTGAAGTTATTGTTACTGGCGTTCTGGGTACCGAGGCCTTATGGGTTGCCCGGCTTTTGAATTGTTATCTTGGCTCGTTCCCTATTAAATATTTGGGTCTGCCTGTCACTCCCGATAAACTTCTTGCTAAAGATTTTGCTCCTATGGTGGCCAAGGTTGGTAATCGCGTTATGCCCTGGAGGGGCAGATACAACACTCAGGCGGGTAAAGTGGCTTTGATCAATGCTTGCCTCTCATCTCTCCCGATGTTCTTGATGGGCTTTTACCTTCTGTCAATGGGAACCCATGCTGGTTTTGATAAACACATAGGTGCTTTTTACTGGAACGTAGCTGATAACAAATGGAAATATCGCTTGGTCAAGTGGGACCTTATTTGTAAGCCAAAAAGCCTTGGGGGCTGGGCATTATCAATACTCTTGTCATGAACAAATGTTTGATCATCAAATGGTGGTGGAAGATCATGACCATCTCCCAGGACAAGCCCCTCTGGTTCAACATCCTCAAAGCGAAGTACTTCCCCTCTTCTAGCCCTATGTTTGCTCGTGCCTCGGGAGCATCTCAATTCTGGAAAAACCTTGTTAAACTCAGGCCCCTTTTTCAAAGCCTCGTCAAATTCGTTGTCCGCAATGGTAGATCCACCAGATTCTGGCTCGATTGGTGGTGCGGACCTTCCTCGCTGGCTATTGCTTTCCCTATTCTTTTCTCTTACTACCCGGACCCTGAGATCTCTATTTTTGAGCTTGCGTCGAATAATTGGGATCTGCGACTGTGTCGCTCTCTCGCTCCTGTAGAGTTGGAAGACTGGCAGCGTCTTGTTGCTCTCTTCCCTTCGCTCTCGGAGGAGGATGACACGGTCGTTTGGCCCCATTCCCCTTCTGGTCGGTTCTCGGTTAAATCCTTACATGGCAAACTCATTGTTGGGTCCATCACTTCCAAATTCAAATGGATCTGGAGGGCTCGTATTCCTCCTAAGGTCAAGGTTTTCCTTTGGCAAGCCTCTCGTGGGCGTCTGCCGACGGGTGACCAAATTCGCAAGCGCAATGGCCCGGGATCTGATAGATGTGCTTTATGTGGGTTGAGAGAAGACTCGTCACATATTTTCTTCAACTGTGTGTTGGCTAAGCTGTTCTGGTGCTGTATCAGATGATGGGTGCATGTCTCCTGGGCTCCGACCTCCTTTTCTGACCTGCGCATATTGGCCAATTCTTTGGTTGGGGCCCAGAGGAGATTGTTTTGGGTGGGCTTCGCAGCCATGTGCTGGTCTCTTTGGACGACAAGGAATAAATTTACTATCGAACATGTTTTCCCCGCTAAACCTGCTGATTGCTTATTTAAGACTTGTATATTCTTGCAGCAGTGGAGATTATTGACTAAGGAGGAGGATAGGGACGCCCTCGACGCCATGTTGGCCAAGATCCAAAATTCTGCCATCTCCATCTCCCCAGTTCAAGCAGGCACTTAGGCGCTGTTGGCCTCGCCTCCGTCAGCTTTTCTACCTCCGGCATGCGTGCCGTGCACTGGCCTGGGAGCCATGTACTTAGACTATCCTCTTGTGTTATCTGGGCTGATACTCTGCATGTTTTATGTGCTGGTTCTTTTGGTCTGTGTTAACTCTGTCTGGTGGCTTTATTTATAAAGTTGGGCTGTGGCCTTTTCTCTAAAAAAAAATTGTTTCTCCTCGAAAAAAAAGACAATGACACCAGATGTTTCTAGTTTTTTTTTTAAAAAAAGAAATGTTTCTAGTCTTCCTTTGGTTTTGGTGCTTGGGACGGGGGAGACCACATTTGGTGCTCCCTGGACGGGCTCGTGTGGCTCGGTCGGTGTCTGGTCTGGTCAGGTTTCAGCCGCGCCGTGCGCCGATCGAACCAGCGCTCCGGCAGAAACCCCTACCCGGCTGGTACGCGCCCGTGCTACGCGCGCACGCACGAACGGCTATAGCTGGCCATCTTTGCTTTTTTTCTTTTCTTTTTAGATTAGAACGCTGTGGCAGCTCTACTCGATCCTGGCCTGCCGTTGTCTCGGCTCGTGTACGTACGCGTCAGAATGATTAGCTAGAATCTTCAAAAGAAACGTGAGTAGCTGCTAGGTGGCTAGAACGGGTACGTAGCAAAAACTGCAGGGGACCAACATAAATGTGATATTTGCCATCTCTCGAAGCAAATGGTGGTTTTCTTGGCAGCATCAATGGGCAGGGACCGGCCGTAAGAAAGACTATGTGCAGGGACTGTTATAAACTTATAATCGCCGTAATTGAGGGCCGGCGGGGGTGTGTGAACACATGACCGCCTATGATTTTACTACTCCGGTTTACATGGCTCAATTCTGAAATCTCATCAATCAAGGTAGATGATGAGTGAATGAATGTATCTCATACTTTACAAAACTTCCCAAATTAAATTAATGCATTAATTTGGATTAATTATAATACATGAATGCTTGGCCACTAGATGCGTAAGAACATTAAATGCATTGATGAGTTTCTTTTTAATTCTTGCATGCAAAGATTTAATGCATCTTCAAATCTCAAAAGGAGATGAAGATGAGCCGTTTAAATCAAAAAAACAAAAAAATTGAGAGAAACCCTCTAAACCGGAAAGGAGGGAGTACCTAGCTAGCGGCATAAACCCTTTGGACTATAGAGTAGGTGTGCACATAGGGAACATGGAACATGGTTCTTTGTTTAAAAGAAAAACAGAGGAAAATATTTGCCTCATCACATTATTGGCCTATTTGATTTGAAGGATTTTCGCAAGTATTTTGCAGAATTGGAATTCTCGGGACTCTTTATAGCCCGCCCTTCTAAATAGACGTGACTCAATTATCTTTGTTGATCAAACTCGTTGTACCCCGCCCTTCCGAACTGTCGTAAGTGCACATTCACTAATATTGATGTTGAGTACCGCTGTTTTGGTAGTTTATCATCTCATGTTTGCTACACCATTAATTTCACTCATGCAATCCATGTTAAGTTTTGTAATGTAAAGGTATAGCATAGACATGCAACTCTCATTCGCCTCGTGCGATACGTTTTTTATTGAAGGAACTATGCCCTAGAGGAAATAATAAAGTTTTTATTTATATTTTCTTATGTCATGATAAATGTTTATTATTCATGCTAGAATTGTATTAACCGGAAACTTAGTACATGTGTGAATACATAGACAAAACATAGTGTCCCTAGTATGCCTCTACTAGACTAGATGGTTATGTTTCCTAACCATAGACATGTGTTGTCATTTGATGAACGGGATCACATCATTAGGAGAATGATGTGATGGACAAGACCCATCTGTTAGCTTAGCATTATGATCGTTATAGTTTCATTGCTACTGCTTTCTTCATGACTTATACAAGTTCCTCAAACTATGAGATTATGCAACTCCCGAATACCGGAGGAACACCTTGTGTGCTATCAAACGTCACAACGTAACTGGGTGTTATAAAGATGCTCTATAGGTGTCTCAGAAGGTATTTGTTGGGTTGGCGTATATCGAGATTAGGATTTGTCACTTCGTTTATCGGAGAGGTATCTCTGGGCCCTCTCGGTAATACTCATCACTATAAGCCTTGCAAGCAACGTGATTAATGAGTTAGTCGTGGGATGAAGCATTACGGAATGAGTAAAGAGACTTGCCGGTAATGAGATTGAACTAGGTATGATGATACCGACGATCGAATCTCAGGCAAGTAACATACCGATGACAAAGGGAACAACGTATGCTGTTATGCGATTTTGACCGATAAAGATCTTCGTAGAATATATATGAGCCAATATGAGCATCCAGGTTCCGCTATTGGTTATTGATCGGAGATGTGTCTCGATCATGTCTACATAGTTCTCAAACCAGTAGGGTCCCCACGCTTAACGTTCATGAGGATTTGTATTATGAGTTATGTGTTTTGATGACCGAAGTTTGTTCGGAGTCCCGGATGAGATCACAGACGTGACGAGGAGTCTCGAAATGGTCAAGACATAAAGATTGATATATTGGAAGGCTATATTCGGATATCGGAATGGTTCTGGAGAAGTTCGGGTATTTTCCGGAGTACCGTGAGGTTACCGGACCCCCCCCCCCGGGAGTTGATGGGCCTTAGTGGGCCTTAGTGGGATGGAGAGGCAGCGGCCAGGAGGTGCCCCCCCTCCCCCAAGCCCGGTCCGAATTGGACAAGGGGTTGGGGGCACGGCCCATCTTCTCCCTTCCTTTCGCCTTCTCCTTGAGGTGGAATCCTACTAGGACTTGGAGTCCTAGTAGGACTCCCCTCTCCCGACGGGCCGGCCGGCCTCCCCCTCCCTCCTTTATATATGGGGGCAAGGGGGCACCCTAGAACACACCAAGTTTTGCCTTAGCCGTGTGCGGTGCCCCCTTCCACAGTTACACACCTCTATCATATCGTCGTAGTGCTTAGGCGAAGCCCTGCGCCGGTAACATCATCACCATCGTCGCCACGCCGTCGAGCTGACGGAACTCACCCTCGTCCTCAACTGGATCAAGAGCATGAGGGACGTCATCAAGCTGAACGTGTGCTGAACGCGGAGGTGCCGTACGTTCGGTACTTGGATCAGTTGGATCGCGAAGACGTTCGACTACATCAACTGTGTTACTAAACGCTTCCGCTTTCGGTTTACGAGGGTATATGACACATTCTTTCGTCTCGTTGCTATGCATCTCCTAGATAGATCTTGCGTGATCGTAGGAAAAATTTGAAATTACTACGTTCCCCAACATTTATATACTTTTGTTTCAAGGCATCCTTTGGCTTGACAGGATTTCAATTGCAAGGTTTTATTTTGTAGGTCCCCCGTAGGGTCCCCACGCTTAACGTTCGATGACGATTTGTATTATGAGTTATGTGTTTTGATGACCGAAGTTTGTTCAGAGTCCCGGATGAGATCACAGACGTGACGAGGAGTCTCGAAATGGTCAAGACATAAAGATTGATATATTGGAAGGCTATATTCGGATATCAGAATGGTTCTGTAGAAGTTCGGGTATTTTTCGAAGTACCGAGAGGTTACCGGCACCCCCCCCCCCCCGGGAGTTGATGGGCCTTAGTGGGCCTTAGTGGGATGGAGAGGCAGCGACCAGGAGGTGCCCCCCACCAAGCCCGGTCCGAATTGGACAAGGGGTTGGGGGCACGGCCCCTCTTCTCCCTTCGTTTCGCCTTCTCCTTGAGGTGGAATCCTACTAGGACTTGGAGTCCTAGTAGGACTCCCCTCTCCCGACGGGCCGGCCGGCCTCCCCCTCCCTCCTTTATATATGGGGGCAAGGGGGCACCCTAGAATACACCAAGTTTTGCCTTAGCCATGTGCGGTGCCCCCTTCCACAGTTACACACCTCTATCATATCGCCGTAGTGCTTAGGCGAAGCCCTGCACCGGTAACATCATCACCATCGTCGCCACGCCGTCGCGCTGACGGAACTCACCCTCGTCCTCAACTGGATCAAGAGCATGAGGGACGTCATCGAGCTGAACGTGTGCTGAACGCGGAGGTGCCGTACGTTCGGTACTTGGATCAGTTGGATCGCGAAGACGTTCGACTACATCAACTGTGTTACTAAACGCTTCCGCTTTCGGTCTACGAGGGTATATGGACACACTCTTCCGTCTCGTTGCTATGCATCTCCTAGATAGATCTTGCGTGATCGTAGGAAAAATTTGAAATTACTACGTTCCCCAAAATTTATATACTTTTGTTTCAAGGCATCCTTTGGCTTGACAGGATTTCAATTGCAAGGTTTTATTTTGTAGGTCCCCCCCCCCTATATAGGGATCCTTTGCTATAGACATCCTGGCTCAGAGAAATGAAACGTTCAAATGTATTGTTTTCCAATTTTCCCACACATGTTCTAGTGGTGCTTTGGTCCTGTTTTAGCCATTAGTTTCTTTTCTCCCTTTAGTTTTCATACTGCAGGTTTAGTATTCTAAATTTTCTTAGTAATCACGACCCCAACTAAAAAACTTTAGCCTTTTTGGTAACCTTCAAAACGAGGGAATGGGAGCTTGCATAAAGAAGTTTGTGGAGGAACTAGACATGTGAAACAGATATTTACTCCTATTTTCTTGTTTGATAGTACATGATTGGAATTAGTACAGGATGAGCCCTGCCCACTAATTAACAGAGTCCTCCAGAAAAAGATATTGGTGGGAAATGGTTCCCTCAATTTCCGCTCCTCTTACCACTCAAACTCGCATTTTGTCTAATTACTCGGTGGACTTTTAACCTTTTTTTCTCACCCATCAACTCCCGTTCCTCATATCTAATTACCACGAACCAAACACGATGTGAACTCAAAGAGTGCAAGGTTTACAAAAGGTTGCGCAATCGCGTTTGGACGTAGTCACCTCCGATCCAAGAGTGTTGGCGGCTACCTTTTCTAGTCTGCTTTCTTAAGGTGAACATACATACCAAACAGTATTAAAAGCGCCCCTTTTCGACAAATACATACCAAACAGTAATTCTGAAAATGAGAGCAGTCCACTTCATAATGACTACTAGAACTACTAAAACACCTCAGACGCCGGGCAGGGGATGTTGGTGGAAGAAGACATACGAGTACGATGGGGTCGGCTAAGCTTGGCAAAGTTCTTGCCATGGCATGTTCCAGACCAGTAGCCCGCATGTTCCTTGATGTGGCATTTTGCCCCTAGAATCCAACATCTGATTGACTGGTCATGGAAGGTATGTATGTGCACTATCCCTGGACGTTACTCTTAGGCCAACTTCACCGCGCGACCCCAAATAAATGTCCGTTTTGTCGGGATTCTGTCCGTTTGGGTAGGGCAATGGGGTCATGTCAGGACCTGTCCTGGGTTGCGGTGGCCGTGCGCCCAGCGCGCGGCCGCATCCGTTTGCCCCATCCCGTCCGCCAGGGCCTAAAATGCCTATATTTTCATATGAAAACAAGTTTGCACGTCCAAATATTAATTGTTTGAAAATTAAAATAGTTTTACAACCCAATCGAAATTGTCTCTAATAAAGATAGTTTTACAACCAAATCAAAATTGTCTTGAATGAACATAAAACGAACCAATACATCTATCAGTTGCCAATATGCTCCCACACGTGCTCAACCAAGTCATTTTGAAGAGCCTTATGAGTGTGCCAATCACGCAGCTCACGATGGAACTGGCAGAACTGATCAAATGTGGCCGGTTCTTGGTGCAAGGGCTCAACATTGTCACCTTGGAAATCAAATCCTTGGTCGAAGATACTGTCATCACGCTCGTCCTCGACGATCATGTTGTGCATGATCACACAAGCAATCATCACCTCCCAAAGCTTCCTTTCATCCCATGACAGTGCAGGGTATCGAACGATGCCTCATCGGGATTGAAGCACACCAAAAGCACGTTTCACATCCTTTCTAGCACTCTCTTGCATTTGGGCAAATCTCTTTCTCTTCTCACCTTGGGGCTTCGAGATTGTCTTCACAAAAGATGACCACTGAGGATATACCATCAGCTAGATAGTATCCTTTGTTGTACTGGTGGCCGTTGATCTCAAAGTTGACAGGTGGGGAGCGGCCTTCTGCAAGCCTCGCGAAGACTGGAGAACGTTACAGCATGTTGATATCATTGTGAGAACCTGCCATGCCAAAAAAAGAATGTCATATCCAAATATCCTGCGATGCCACCGCTTCTAATATGACAGTGCACTCGCTGACATGCCCCTTGTACTGGCTCTGCCAAGCAAATGGACAGTTCTTCCACTCCCAGTGCATACAATCTATGCTGTCAAGCATGCCTGGAAAGGCTCTAGCTGCGTTGGTCGCCAACAATCTCTCTATATCAGCGGCAGTTGGCTGCCTCAAGTACTCTGGGCCAAACACCTCGATCACAGCCTGGCAGAACTTGTACATTGACATCAGACATGTTGTCTCGCTCATACGCACGTACTCATCCACCAGATCGCCTGGAATTCCATACGCAAGCATGCGGACGGCCGCGGTGCATTTCTGATAAGAGGAGAACCCAAGCTTGCCAAGGGGCATCCGTCTTGCACTCGAAGTATGGGTCATGATCAACCACTCCCTCTCGGATACGATTGAACACATGCCTTGCCATTCGAAAACGGCGACGGGATTTATCCGGCTTGAAGAGCGGTTTGTTGGAAAAGTAATCGGCATAGAGCAGGGCGTGGCCTCTCTCCCTGTTGCGGTTCAGGTTAGGAGCACGGCCAGGGACTGACCCCCTGTACTTAGGAGGCTGCCGTTGAATGTGGTCGTGAACGACCAGTGCAGCCACCACAAGATCTTCATCATCCAACGACGAATCGTCCGATGAACAAAGGAAGTGGTGGAAGAAGAACTCGTCTCAGTTGTCCATACCTTTGTGGGAAAAATGTCGAACACCTTGCGGTCGTGGTGGCGAAGAGGCCGCGATGATCACCTCGACGCAGCAGGGATGGTTGCCGGCCGGCTACTGGCCGCTCTGGAGCCGTCAGAAGCTGTCGCGGCCGCCGTGGTACGTCACCGGCGGTCGTGCCTCCTCTGCCACCGGCAAAGACGGCGACGGCCAAACCTCCTCCGATCGACGGCCAAAACTACGGCGAAAGCACGGACGTGGTGGCGGCCATGTCTACACGTGGTCTGGTATGGACAACCGGGGGCTGCGCGGTGCGGAGGCGGCCGAAGAATAGCGGCGGCGCCGGCGGCGGGGTGAGGCGGGAGAGAGAGGGTCGAAGCGTTGGGAGGGAGGAACTGCTAGTGTCCCCGACAGGCGGGCCACGGGGGGGACAAGGACGTGCGTCGCAGCCGTCCGCGCGCGTCCGTTTCACCCCAACCCGAGCGCAACTTTGGACCGGGGATGTGTCGAAAACGGACGGATTCCGGACATTTCTCCGTTTGAGGCCGCGTGTTGGGCCGCGCTATTCGTCCGTTTTACCCCAAACGGACGCACCCGGACTGGCCTTAAGGACAACTCCACCGCACGACCCTATCATGTCCGCCCCCGTCCGTTTGGGATAAAAGGGACAAATGAGACGGCCCAGCGCGCGATGGCCCGGACCCATCTTGTCCGTTTTGTGTCCGGGCTGACCCATTTCGAGCGCAAACTTGCGTCGGGTTTGGGTCGCGGCGGACACCAAACGGACGCGCGCCTCGTCCGCGTCGGGGCCGCGTGGCAGGCGGCCACCTACCTCCTACCCGCCCACATCAATGAGCACGGGCAGGCGGCCCCACCTATCATCCGCACATCGAAAGGTCGTCGTCCTTCTTTAAGTGGAAACCATGGACCGGTCGTCGTCCACACTGCCCCACGCCACCCCGTGGCCTCCTCGAAACCCGACAGCCCCAGTCCCAAACCCTAGCCAAGAACTCGCCAGCCGGCCGCCCACAGCCATGGGGCTCTGGAACTACGGCCGCAAAGGCAAGCACAACCACGAGGCTGGCTCCTCGTCGGGGCGTCGCCGCGGCTCGGTGAAGAAGCAGGAGCCGGCCTCGCCATCGCCACCACACCGGCCCCCCTTGCCGCCTGCGTTCTTCATCGGCCCCGTGTCCGCCGGCGAGTGCGACCGGCACTACATCCGCGCGTCGGTGTGCCGCCGTTATTGGGAGACGAGGACGCCGCTCCCCTGGAGCGACGCCCACCTCCCCAACAACTGGCACCTGTCAGCCGACCGCGTGCCGATCCCGCCGGTCTCGGTGACCGGCCGTCCGTGCCGCGAGGAGATCGAGCACCGCCGCCGCCTCCTCCCGGACGACCTCTACTACGACGAGAGATACGCCCCCGACTCGCCATTGTGGGACACTTGGTTCCGCGATGAGCACGACACGCGGCGGGCGTCCTTCTTCGTCGGCATGTCGACGGGGCCACGACGGCCACGCCCAGAGCGCCGAGCGGCTGCTCCCCAGGAGCGCGGGCGTAGGCGAGTGCGTGGCCTCACCCCCACGCCGTCGCCGTCGCCATCTCCATCTCCACCACCACCTCCTCACATGACGGCGGAGGAGGAGGCCCGTCTCGTGCAGCGTGTCATGGAGGACTCCATGAACACGCACGACGAGCGACAATGGGACGCTTTGGAGGAGGCCATGGCACTCTCTACCGCTGGCGACGTCGCCTTCCCGGAGCTGCAGATGGCGGCCGTCACGGAGGAGAGGAGGGACGACGCGATGAAGGAGGAGCCGCCGGTCGCGTTCCAGGAGCTGTGGGGCCAGGGGTGGGGCTGGTCCTGCACTGCTCCGGAGATGGCCACCGGCGTGGGCGTGAACTGGTGCGCCACTCCGCCGCGGTCACCGGAGCAGGAGGTGATGAGGATATAGACCTGGGGTAGGGTCATAGGCTCGACCCATACGTCCTACCCAAGGTCCCTACCTTGGAAGATGAAAAGACCAAGAGTCAACAGAAGAGCACCAGTCTCATACGTCGAGTGCAATCCACTTGACGGTCACATCACTCGACGGTCGTTACCTATTGTCACTCGACCACAAGGAAGATCACTCAACCATATCGAAGACCAGTAGTCAGGAGAGCACACAACGACCAGATATTTACTCCTTATTCTTCATGAGCATTAAGAGTACTTAATGCTGACGTTACCAGTAATGCCCCTACTTTATGTACATTAGTTCCCTTGTAATGGAGGCGGTCAGGGTCCTGGCGCACTCTATATAAGCCACCCCCTCCTCTAGCACAAGGGTACGCACCCTCTGTAATCCAACGCATATAATCCAATCGACCGCCTCCGGGCACCGAGACGTAGGGCTATTACTTCCTCCAAGAAGGGCCTGAACTTGTAAACACCGTGTGTACATCTTCATCGTAGCTAAGATCTTGCCTCTCCATACCTACTCCCCTTTCTACTGTCATACTTAGAACCACGACAGTTGGCGCCCATCGTGGGGCAGGTGTCTTAGCGACTTATCGGTGAAGTTGCAAGTTTTTCCGACCATCATCATGGTTTCCAGCGGCGAGATGGTTCAGGGCCGCGAGATCCGTCTCGGCGCGCTCATTTTCGTCGTCGACGACTCGGCGTGGCTTCAGGAAGCTCCGCTCGACGTCGAGGCGCTCCCCGTTCGAGGGGCGACGCACTTTCGTGCGTGCGTTCGCGGCGTCCTTCTCCAGCAGCCGTCGACTCAGTATCAGTCGGCTCCGACGATGTCTTCTCTCCCCACCGTTCGCCGTTGTAAGCGATCCGGTCGATCGTGGCTTCAGCGCTGGGTGAAACACGTGGTGGCTCGGCGCTCGACCACCCATCAGGTCGCGGCAATCGAGCCCGACGAAACCCTCCATGGCCTGTTCGATCTGTCGACTGGCTCCGTGGAGACTACATCCGAGCGTGATAGCAGCGATCCTGCGGCCGAAGTCCTGATGGTCGATGGCCCTTACATCCCTCTTGGGTTCTGTCGCGAGGGCGACGGAGACGGAGGCGGTAATCCGTCACACGTCCATGAGGAGTACAGACCCGAGCCCCTCTCTTCGCAGCAGAGGGAGGACCTTCAACGCCGCAACATGGATGCACTCCATACGCCCATCGTTGGAGAAACCCCCGAAGCTCGGGCCTTGGACAACCTTCAGCATGCTCTCGACGAGCACGCCCAGGAGCGCACTCGACTTGGCTGAGCGCACTCGACTGGACAACCTTCAGCATGCTCTCGACGAGCACGCCCAGGAGCGGATCCATGAATCTTGTCGACGACAGCTTTTCTCGGCCCCACCTAAGGTATACCGCACTCCGATTCAGAATCTCATAGCTACAGCCCGGATAGCAGAGTCGATCCAATCCTCCCAGTCAGAAGCTGGCAGAGGGCTGATGTAGATCCGAGCCTTGCTCAGGGCAGCAGGAGAGCAGAATACATCAGTATCTCAGTCGCGGAATAGGATTCATAGCAGATCTGTTGCAGCGGACATGGTTCAGTCAGCCCACAGCCCAAGATCGCCTCCGCAGCATGAAGGCCGTGGGCAGTATGATCTTCCACTCGACCGTGACAATCGTCATCGGGGACCCACGCCTCCTCCGAGGAGTGCATCATATGTGCCTCAGTGGAACGATGATAGGCACCGTCACAGTGGTGAGCGTAGGAATTCAGTCGACCCAAGAGAACCGGGCTTTGACGCAAGGTCTATCCTCGTTCAAGGCCTGGTCGACCGGAACAGAGCACACAGGGAAGACCATGGCAGAGATCGTCCAAGTGGCAGCCGAGTGCATGTTTCTGGTCCTGAGTGTTTCAGCAGGGCTATCAAGGCGGCAGTGATACCTCCTAACTTCAGGCTGGCATCTGGAGTCAGTAAGTTCACCGGTGAATCTAAGCCTGAAACTTGGCTTGAAGATTACTGAGTGGCTGTGTAGATCGGAGGCGGTAACGACGAGATTTTTATGAAGCATCTCCCACTCATGTTGGAAGGGTCGGCTAGAGCATGGCTGACTCAGTTGGCTCCGGGCAGTATTCACAGTTGGGAACAGTTGTCCCGAGTGTTCGTGAGAACTTTCGAGGGCACGTGCAAGCGACCCGGAGGATTGCCCGAGCTATAGCACTGCGTGCAGAAGCCGAATGAGACTTTGAGGGAATTCATCGAGAGATGGTCCACTTTGCATCACACCGTCGAGAATGTTTCAGAGCATCAAGCTGTGTGCGCCTTCAAGGAAGGCGTCAAATATAGGGAGTTGGTCTTGAAATTCGGTCGGACTGGAGATATGACTCTGGCCCGAATGATGGAGATAGCCACCCGATACGCTAACGGAGAAGAAGAAGATCGACTCCGTAGCAGGAAGAGCAAACCAGTCGGCCAAGAGGCCGGTGGGGGTAATTCCAGTCGGAAGCAGAAACGCAAGGCCGAGCCAGCGGCTCCCGGAGAGATTGCGGCAGTGAATCAAGGAAAGTTTAAGGGAAAACCTAAGGGGCCCTGGCCCCCTAAGAAGGTGAAGGATAAGGAAGGAAATGATGTGCTGGATTTGCCATGCCACATCCACACGAAGAAAGATGAAGAAGGTAATCTGATTTACCCGAAGGATACGACCCGGCAGTGTCGACTCCTCATCCAACAGTTCCGTGAGAAGCAACCCAATGAGAAGGAGAAGGAGTCAGATCAAAGGGAAGATGATGAGGAAGACGATGGTTATCCCAAAGTCAATTCCACTCTGATGATATTTGCTGACGTTGAAAGCAAATGTCGATTGAAGGTCATCAACAGGGAGGTGAACATGGTCGCTCCGGCGACGACGACCACCTACCTTAGATGGTCTCAGACAGCCATTATGTTCGACCAGTCTGATCACCCTGCTCGCGTGGCCACCCCTGGGAGGCAAGCTCTGGTAGTCAACCCCGTGGTTGGAGGCACTCGACTGACCAAAGTACTGATGGACGGTGGCAGTGGTCTGAACATCCTCTACGCTGAGACCTTGAAAGGGATGGGCATTCCGATGTCCAAGCTTAGCGAGAGTAATATGAGTTTCCATGGTGTTATTCCTGGGAAGAAAGCTGAATCACTCGGCCAGATCTCCCTCGATGTGGTTTTTGGTGATTCAAAGCATTACCGTAAGGAGAAGTTGACATTTGAAGTCGTGGATTTCTAGAGTGCCTATCACGCCATTTTGGGGAGGCCAGCCTATGCGTGCTTTATGGCTCGACCATTCTATCTGTACCTCAAACTGAAGATGCCTGGCCCCAAAGGCGTGATCACTGTTACACGCAATCATCACAAGGATGAGGAGTGTTTCCATAAAGGCTCCAAGATCGCCGATGAACAAATGGCAGCAGTCGAATTCCAAGAATATCAGAAGAACGCAGATCCGAGTGATTTGCTCAGAGCCAAGAAACCTGCCACAGATTCTGCATTCCGATCGACTGGTGAGACGAAGCCAGTTCACGTTCACCCGACGGATCTCAATGCTGCACTGACTCACATATCAACAACACTCGACAACAAATAGGAAGAAGCGCTCGTCCAGTTCCTCCGTGAGAACTGGGACATCTTTGCATGGAAACCTTCTGACATGCCTGGTGTGCCCAGGGGACTGGTCGAGCACCGTTTGCGTGTCGACCCCAAAATAAAACTCGTCAAAGAACACCTTCGACGGTCCGCCGTGCAGAAGAGGAAAGCAATTGGCGAAGAAGTGGCTCGACTGTTGGCAGCAGAGTTCATCCGTGAAATCTACCACTCCGAGTGGTTAGCCAATGTAGTCATGGTTCCTAAGAAGGATAATTCACTTCGTATGTGCATTGACTTCAAGCATATCAATCGGGCCTGCCCGAAAGATCACTTCCCTCTCCCTCGCATCGATCAGATTGTTGACTCGACTGCGGGATGTGAGCGCTTGTCTATCTTAGATGCGTATTCCGGATACCACCAGATCCGACTGTATGGTCCCGATGAAATAAAAACAGCCTTCATCACCCCATTCGGGTGCTTTTACTATGTCACCATGCCTTTTGGTTTGAAAAATGTCGGAGCCACATTCATGAGAATGATTCAGAAGTGCCTGCTCACTCAAATCAGACGGAATGTGGAAGCGTACATGGATGACATCGTGGTCAAGTCTCACAAAGGTTCCGACCTATTGACTGACCTTGCAGAAACCTTTGCCAACCTAAGAAGGTACGATACCAAGCTTAATCCGTCAAAATGCACGTTCAGAGTTCCAGGGGGGAAGTTACTCGGTTTTCTCGTTTCCGAACGAGGGATCGACGCCAATCCAGAGAAAGTTGATACCATCCTCCGAATGAAACGCCCCGTGCAAGTGCATAACGTTCAGAAGCTGACTGGTTGTTTGGCCACCCTGAGTCGATTCATTTCTCGTCTCGGTGAAAAGGCTTTGCCTCTTTACCGATTGATGAGGAAGTCTGATAAGTTCGAGTGGACTGATTAAGCTGAAGCAGCGTTTGCAGAGCTCAAAACCCTGCTTTCCACCCAGCCGGTGCTCGCTGCGCTAATCAGCAAAGAGCCTTTACTGCTCTACATTGCAGCCACTGGACAAGTAGTCAGTACAGTACTCACGGTCGAACGGGAGGAAGAAGGAAAAGCCTACAAGGTTCAACGCCCAGTCTATTATCTCTCTAAAGTTTTGACTCCGTCCAAGCAGCGATACCCGCATTATTAGAAGCTTGTCTATGGAATATACATGACCATGAAGAAGGTTGCGCATTATTTCTCTGACCACTCCATTACAGTCGTCAGCGATGCGCCACTATCCGAAATTCTGAACAACAGAGATGCAACTGGTCGAGTGGCCAAATGGGCGATTGAACTCCTCCCTTTGGATATCAAGTTCGAGGCAAAGAAGGCCATCAAGTCCCAAGTAATTGCAGATTTTCTGGCCGAGTGGATTGTGCAGCAATTGCCGACTCAAGTTCACTCGGAGCATTGGACTATGTTTTTTGATGGCTCCAAGATGTTGAATGGTTCGAATGCCGGGGTAGTTTTGGTATCCCCCCGCGGAGACAGGCTTAGTTATGTTCTCCAGATTCATTTTGATTCCTCCAATAACAAAGCCGAATATGAAGCACTTCTATACGGGTTACGTATGGCCATTGCACTCGGCGTCCGTCGTCTTATGGTCTACATCGACTCAGATTTGGTGGTTAATCAAGTGATGAAGGAGTGGGATGTCAGGAGTCCAGCCATGATAGGTTATTGCAATGCAGTGAGAAAGCTGGAGAAGAGGTTTGAAGGTTTGGAGCTTCACCATGTGCCCCGACTGAAAAATCAAGCTGCGGATGAGCTGGCCAAGATAGGTTCCAAGAGAGAAGCTATTCCCCGAAATGTGTTTCTGGAACATATCCATTCACCTTCGGTTCAGGAAGACCCTTTCACCGAAGAGTCACCACAGCCCAAGAGTGCCACGGATTCGACTGAAGTCGAAGTCCCGGCCGTGGTCGACTTAATCATGGAGGTTTTGGTCATTACGCCCGACTGGACAGTGCCATACATTGCATACATCCTCATGAAGGAACTCCCAGAGGATGAAGAAGAGGCTTGACAGATCGTCCGATGGTCTAAAGCCTTCACTGTGATAAGAGGACAGTTGTTCGGGGAAAGTGTAACTGGAGCCTGCCAGAAGTGCATCACGCCAGAAGAAGGCCGAATGATCCTCATCGATATTCACTCGGGGACCTATGGTCACCATGCGTCCTCTCGGACCATCGTGGCCAAAGCATACCGAGCCGGGTTTTACTGGCCACACGCCAACGAGATGGCAAAGGAAATAGTGGACAAGTGTGAAGGCTGTCAGTTTTATTCCAACATGTCCCACAAACCTGCATCAGCCCTGAAGACTATTCCACTCGTCTGGCCTTTCACCGTTTGGGGACTGGACATGGTTGGACCTTTGAGGACAGGCAGAAGTGGATTTACTCATGTGCTGGTAGCAGTCGACAAGTTCACCAAATGGATCGAAGCCAAGCCCATCAAGAGCCTTGAAGCAAGCACAGCCGTGAGTTTCATCAGAGAGCTTATATTCAGATATGGCGTCCCACACAGCATCATCACGGATAACGGCTCGAACTTCGATTCGGAAGAGTTCAAAGCTTTTTGCGCCTCCCAAGGCACGAGGGTCGATTACGCTTCAGTCGCCCATCCCCAGTAGAATGGACAGGCGGAATGAGCGAATGGATTGATTCTCAAAGGACTGAAGCCTCGATTAATGCGTGACCTCAAGCACGCGGCAGGGGCTTGGGTCGACGAACTTCCATCGGTGCTTTGGGGACTGAGGACAACCCCCAATCGGTCGACTGGACGGACTCCATTCTTTCTAGTCTACGGAGCCGAAGCCATTTTGCCGAGCGATTTGCTCCACAACGCTCCCCGAGTCAAACTCTTCTCAGAAGAAGAGGCAGAGCACGCTTGACAAG
This sequence comes from Triticum aestivum, assembly GCF_018294505.1. Classification (NCBI taxonomy): domain Eukaryota; kingdom Viridiplantae; phylum Streptophyta; class Magnoliopsida; order Poales; family Poaceae; genus Triticum; species Triticum aestivum. Next base: position 449,917,608 of record NC_057807.1, on the reverse strand, counting down.
ATGCAGTCAACCTCTTGGAGGAAGAAAGAGAGATGGCCTTGATCTGGTCAACCATTTATCAGCAAGACTTACGTTGATTCCATGCCAAAAACATAAGGGGCCGTGCATTCCAGGAGGGGGACTTGGTCCTCCGAGTGGATCAACAAAAGCCACATAAGCTCACCCCCGCTTGGGAAGGCCCTTTCGTCATCACCAAGGTGCTCCACAACGGAGCATACCGCCTCTTCAACGTCAAACACAACAAAGATGAGCCGCGCGCCGGGAATGCGGATCTGCTCCGCCCTTTCTATTCTTAGATGTTTTAGACCGGTCAGATGTAATAAGGAATACCTTTTAGTTTAACTATCAAAAGACATAATTTACTCCTTCCGAATGGTTGTTGTTTGTTTCTTTTGTGTTCATTACCTTAGCTATGAATATGCTTCTCTTGAAGAAAATCGATAAAAATCCTACTGAGTGATGAGTCCGCCCCTCACTCGGGTGCTTAGCTGCAGCTCAATGCTCGCCTAAGTGTCAAAAAATCCTACCGAGTGATGAGTCTGCCTCTCACTCGGGGGCTTAGATGCAGCTCAGTGCTCGCCTAAGTGTTAAAAATCCTACCGAGTGATGAGTCTGCCTCTCACTCGGGGGCTTAGCTGCAGCTCAAGTGTTCGCCTAAGTATTAAAAATCCTACCGAGTGATGAGTCTGCCTCTCACTCGGGGGCTTAGCTGCAGCTCAGTGATCGCCTAAGTGTTAAAAAATCCTACCGAGTGATGAGTCTGCCTCTCACTCGGGGGCTTAGCTGCAGCTCAATGCTCGCATAAGTGTTAAAAAATCCTGCCGAGTGATGAGTCCGCCTCTCACTCGGGGGCTTAGTTGCAGCCCAGTGCTGGCCTAAGTGTTAAAAACCCTACCGAGTGGTGAGTCTGCCTCTCACTCGGGGGCTTAGCTGCAGCTCAGTGCTCGCCTAAGTGTTAAAAAATCTTACCAAATGGAGAGCGATCCTCCCGCTCGGGGGCTTAGCTACAGCCCAGTGCTCGCCTAAGTGTTAAAAAATCCTACCGAGTGGAGAGCGATCCTCCCGCTCGGGGGCTTAGCTGCAGCCCAATGCTCGCCTAAGTGTTAAAAATCCTACCGAGTGGAGAGTGATCCTCCCGCCTGGGGGCTTAGCTGCAGTCTCATACTCACCTAAGTTTGGAAAAATCCTACCGAGCGATGAGCAATCCTCTCACTCGGAGGCTTAGCTGCGGCCTAGCGCTCGCCTAAGTCCTGAAAACCTTACTCAGCCGGTCGACTGGAATGTGCCTTGCCGATGAGCTGATCAATGCTACTTAAGGATCACCCGACCGGTCGACTGGAACGTCAAGACCATTGTTGAGTGCCTTGCTGATGAGCTGATCAATGCTACTCCAGAGTCACCCGACCGGTCGACTGGAATGTCAAGACCATTGCTGAGTGCCTTGCTGATGAGCTGATCAATGCTACTCGAGTATCACCCAACCGGTCGGCTGGAACGTCAAGACCATTGTCGAGTGCCTTGCTGATGAGCTGATCAATGCTACTCAAGCATCACCCGACCGGTCGACTGGCCATTAAGTGCTCGGGCGTCAGGCTCAAAGAAGTTTTAACGATTACAAATCCACTCGGCATTCTGAGGCAAATAAAAGCGGTGGCAGAATGTTTTTCGTCACTCGGCAGGGGAAGGACTTGCCGGGTCGCAGAAGCTGTCAAGATCGATGCTGTCGGCGATGCGAGTGGCTGCCTCGAGGAAGGTGTCCATGAAGTCCTAGAAGGAATGCTTCTTGGTGTTCGCCACTTTGAGAGCTGCCAGCTTGTCTTCCCTTGCTTCCTTGCAATGCACTCGGACCAAAGACAAGGCGACTTCAGCACCGCAGTGGGCAGAAGATTTCTTCCACTCTTGCACTCGGTCTGTGATTTGATTTAGCTGAGTCATCAAAGACTCGAGGTCTTGGCACATCTCTGCTTGAGGCCAGAGTTCAGCGTCCACTCGGACCATCGCCACCTTCAGCCGAGCCAGATAGTCGACTGCACTGTCCAAGCGCGATTCCAGCCGAAGCAAGTTCATCATGACTTCATCTTTCATGGGGCAGTTGATAGGGTCGAGACCAGTCTCGACCCGTCCGGTTTCGGCCTCGAAGTCCCGACAGAGTTCTATTCCACCACAACGAACAATGAATGAGTCGACAGTATTGCAAATCCTAGTCGACGACTGTTATCTAACTGAGTAGACATACCTTCCAGCTTCAGGACAAGCTTTGCCGCGAGTTGTTCCAAATGAGACTCTAGCTTGCCGGCCTTGGTCTTGAGGCCCTCGACTTCAATGGTCAAACTCTCCTTATCCTTCTTCAGTTGCTCGACTTCACGATTGGCGTCTGAGACAACCGTCTTCAATGTTGTGTTCTCATCCTCCAACTTGCTGACTGAAGCCAGCTTCTCGTCCGCAAGCTTCGTCTTGTCGCGTGCTTCCTTTTGAGAAGCTGCCAGGTCCAGATCCTTCTGCTCCATAGCTTCCTTCATCCTCTCTAAAGAAACAACACTCTTCAGACGAGACTGAAGTTGGCGATTTTCACTACGCACATCTGCTTGTGTGAATTCACTCGATTCAAAGAGACTGAAAGAAAAGGCAACGCCAAGCATAAAGCTAGAAATCAGACGAGGTGGTCGAGTGATTACCTCCCATGATGGTTGTTTCTTCTTGAGCTTTCTTCAGGTTCTTCTTCGCATGTTCGAGGTCAAGTTCAACACTGATATGCTTCTTCTTCAAGTCGGTGAGCCGAGCTCCAAGATCACAAGACCTCTGCAGCCAGAAAGACAAACATGCCAGTCGACACATACAGTGAAAGAAAAGGTTTACTCTAAGACTACTGCCGAATCAAACATTCAACAGTAGTCTCGGGGACTACACCCAGTGGGTGCACTAAGCGTGCCCCCACTGGATCAGATCAGTACTCAGCAAAGAGTTCAAAAAAAACCAGACCTCAGTCGACTGCCAGCAGCCGACCGTGGTCTCGGGGACTACACCCAGTGGGTGCACTCGACGTGCCCCCACTGATTCGGAAAATGCAAAATCGGAGATTACTCGAGTTCCAAACAAGAGAACACCCAGTGGGTGATCAGATATAAAGCAACGTTCAAAAGTTCAGTCAGAAGTTTACTGACCTGGACATTGGTCTGAAGAGCAGTGCTGGCATTGTAGGCTATCTGGCTAGCTTGATGCATCACTTTCACCTGCTCCATGAAAAGATTCGCCTGGCGAAGAGCTTCCCTAGCGGCACTCGGAGAGTCGTCCGAAGTTTGATATGTAGCAAAGAGAGATGGCTCCAGAGGGTCCAAAGTAGTGGCCGGGTCAGACGAGTGGAGTTGCACCGGTGCGGCAGGCGTCTGTACAGTCGACCCTGACGGACGATCAGTCGTCAACGGGTCAGCAAACGTAACGTTGGTCCGAGCCATCGTCTCAGGTGCCAGTGTCGACTGAGGAATTTGGACTTCGAGTCTCCTCCTGCTCTACCCTACACTCCTCTTCCTCCTCTCCTGTAGAGGCTCTTCCTCTTCTTCATCATCGGGAAGCACAACGATATCTTGCGGAGCTACGCAAGAAGAGAAGCACCAAATTTTCAGTCAGTCGACCACCCATTCAGTTAAACAGAACTAGGTTGAATGGACTTACCAACTCGTGAGGTGGCTTCTTCGTTTTCTGGTGCCTTATCAACATCCATGTCAGTGGCAGCAGAGGCGGGGCTGAAAGCACACAAGAATTAGTTAGTCGGATCAAGAAAACATTCAGTCGACTTACAGAAACGCAAACAAGATACCTACCCTGAGGCAACGGGGACGTCCATCTTGATTCGCGGCAGCGTCTTTCAGGTCTTGGAGGGGGCAACCTTTGGCTGCTTAGCCACCTTCTCTGTCGGCTCCGGAGTCGACGTCCGAGTGCGCTTCTGGGTGGTGGCGCTTGGAGCCGCACTCTTCACACGACCTCCAGATGGATCGTGTTGCTGCTTGGATCAACACTCAGAGCACGGCAGCGAGTAAACCTCTTCCTCTTCGTCCGACTCCTCGCTCTCCTCATCCTCCTCTCCCGGAGACTCCCATTCGACACTCTCCTCCGCACTGTCCTCCCCCTCCTGGTCCTGCACCAAGGCATGTTCGCCGTTGGGCATTGAGTACATCTCAGTGAATACCTGCAAAGCAAATTGGTCAAAACAAGAATCAGCCAACGCCGAGTGCACTCGGAACGCAAACGGAAAACAGTCGGAATGGAGAATGTACCTTGTCGGGTGGGTTGTCGCTTCCGAAAGGGACAACTCGCCTGGATCCTCTAGGGTTATCTTGATTGCCCGTCATACCCTTCAACCACAAGGCCAAAGTGTCGAGCGACACTTCTTCTGGATGGACCCGAGTGGTGTCGCCTGGTCCAGAATACAACCACATCGGGTGGTCACGGGCCAGGAGAGGTTGGATCCGTCGAGCGAGGAACACCTCCAGCAAGTCCAAGCCAGTGACTCCATCGTTGATGAGTTGGACCACTCGGTCCACTAACACCCTCGTCTCCACGGTCTCGGCGGCGGTAACCTTCAGTGGAGTAGGAGTCTGGACACGGTCGAATGAAAAAGGAGGAAGACCGGTCGACTGACCTGGAGTCGCAACGTCCTGGCAGTAGAACCAGGACGACTGCCAACCCCTGACAGATTCGTGAAGGGTCATAGCAGGGAAAGCACTCCTATTCCTCTTTTGGATACCCAAGCCCCCGCACATCTGGATCACGTGGGTTTTCGAGTCACTCAACTTTGCCTTCTTAACCGACTGGGAACGAATAGTGAAGATATGTTTGAAGAGACCCCAGTACGGTCGGCATCCTAAAAAATTTCCGCACATCGACACGAATGCGGCTAGGTACGTGATGGTATTGGGGGAAAAGTGGTGGAGATGTGCCCCGAAAAAGTTCAAGAACCCGCGGAAGAAAGGGTGCGGAGGAAGCGAGAAGCCCCGGTCGACTTGTGTGGCGAGCAAAACACACTCACCCAGTCGAGGATGTGGCTCCGTCTCTCCCTTTGGCAGCCTCGCCGCCCCCGCCGCGATCAGCCCGGACTCCTCCAGCTCGGTCAGATCCACCTGCCGAATCAAAGACCAGATCCAATCGCCTTGGATCCAGCCCGGCGGCAACCCCGAGCGCGATGACGATCCGCGGCTTGGTTTCTTCCCCTTCGCCGCCCCCGTCGCCTTCTTGGCGCGCTCTAGCGCCACAGTCTTGTCCTTCACCATGGTGGGGAAGCGGTGGCGTCGGAGGCGGAGGCGCTGGGTACGGCGGAGGAGCAGAGGAAGAAGAAGAAGAGGCAAGCGTGCATAGTGCAAACACCCCGGTCCCGTCGCCCTATAAAGGCTCACTTCCGAGTGACTGACGCGTGGGGCCAGGCAATCCCGTCAAATCCTGCTACAGTTGCGCGCAGCGAACGTGGAGAAAAAGGTGGTGCGATAATCGAGGCGTCTCGGCTCGTCCGGGTCCCCTTTTTCGGCGCCCTCCTACCTGCGTGCGCCTCCGAAATTTCGTATCCCACGGAATCCGGGATTCCCCGCAAGCAATCGCGCCCGGGATCTCACGCTCCCACATGACACTCGACGCATGAGGCCACCAGTTCAGTCGACGACTTTCTGAATGGATCAAGGCAACCGAGTCGACTCCGAAGTATCAACGCAGGCGTTCAGTCTAACAGGAAACACTCGCGAAGACACGAAACACAGGACAGGTCCAACGTTGTCTTACTTTCCTCTCACACCTTAATCCATTCGGGGGCTACTGACGAGGATACAGACCTGGGGTAGGGTCATAGGCTCGACCCATACGTCCTACCCAAGGTCCCTACCCTGGAAGATGAAAAGACCAAGAGTCAACAGAAGAGCACCGGTCTCATACATCGAGTGCAATCCACTCGACGGTCACATCACTCGACGGTCGTTACCTATCGTCACTCGACCACAAGGAAGATCACTCGACCATATCGAAGACCAGTAGTCAGGAGAGCACACAACAGCCAGATATTTACTCCTTAGTCGGCGTTACCAGTAACGCCCCTACTTTATGTACATTAGTTCCCTTGTAATGGAGGCGGGCAGGGGTCCTGGCGCACTCTATATAAGCCACCCCCTCCTCTGGCACAAGGGTTCGCACCCTCTGTAATCCAACGCATATAATCCAATCGACCGCCTCCGGGCACCGAGACGTAGGGCTATTACTTCCTCCGAAAAGGGCCTGAACTCGTAAACACCGTGTGTACATCTTCATCGTAGCTAAGATCTTGCCTCTCCATACCTACCCCCCTTTCTACTGTCATACTTAGAACCACGACAGGAGGCGTCGCCACGGGAGGAGGTGGTGCAGGCACCTCCCGCCGTCCAGCCCGCCCCCGTCTACCACGCACTGCACGCACCGCCGGCCCACCTATGGACGCCGCCGGCCTACGTCGACCTCGTCAGCGACGACGACGACACTGGCGTCCACTGAAGACGGACACGGCGACGACATCGACAGGCACGGGCAGGAGCGCGCCGGTGGCGGCCGTTTTTCTTTTCCTTTTTTTGTATTATTATTAATGTCACTCGGACGTGAAACTGGGCCGTTTTGTGGCCGTGACCCCCCTAACTAAGTTTTATATTTATTAAACTGCGTTTATTTACTTTTTAGTTATTTTTTTAATTCGGTTCTGACACGGACGTGATTTGGGATGCGGCCGCGCGGTGGGCGTACGCACGACCCAACGGACAAAGCCGGACACGGGCGAACCCATCGGCGCCCCAAAGGGACAAAATCCGGCCAATCCGGACGTTCGTTTGGGGTTGTGCGGTGGAGTTGGCCTTACCTCATATATCCACACACACTACGTGCATAGCCTCGATTTGGTCCATGCGACGTCAAATGTTTCCCTAGCAAGTCACTTCTAGCTAGCAGCCCTACGTGAAAGTGTGTCCCCTCCTTTTCGTTGTCAAAAACATATCTAAAACTTTATCATCGGCAGGGCAGGAATGTTGCATGTCGCACCATAGCATTGCATGGTGTGGCACCGCCGTTTATAGCAGGGCACCCAGAAGACCCTGAGGAAAGCGACGGTAATTCTTTGTTGCCATGCTACCAGACTGAAACCTCTTGTAAACCACATGAATTAATTAATTCAGGCACACCAACCGGCCGGCCAACCGGTCGACCGAACCGCCGGTTCGCCGTGCTACACCCCTCGATCGGTCTATCGGAGCCGGGCCAGCCCAGCAGGGAAAAGGGAGAAAAGGGCCTGAGGATGGCGATGTCTAGCAAGAGGTGGGTGTCGACCGATCTGGAGGGCGGGCGGGCGGGCGCCCTCTCCTCTAGGTCGATCGGACCGGGTCATTGTCTCTCTCCCTCCTGTGATTGTCAATCGAGGGATTAATGGCGGTCGGGCCGGGTCCGGCGCCTGTCGAACCACATCACTGTACGTAGGGGGCGCGCGACATCACACCACCGCGCCATTTGTTCTCTGGCTACTATTTCCCATTCAATGGCCTCCACTATGCGCATTCATGACCTATACCTTGAACCCACTCTGTCTGCTCCGCCGGATCCTCTACATACCAACTCCACCACACATGGTACCAACAACGAGTACGAAGGTAGTAGTAGTATTATACACATAGATCGCTCCGGATCGCGCAGAGGCGAAGCTACGCTAATCAACAGCATGGTTGCATGCTCAGTTCATCCCACGGTCGATCCTCTACCGGCCATGACACGTACGCTACGATAGATAGTAGGGTACGGTCTCCACATCAGGCTCAATTACGGCTTAAATCCCCACCGCGGCTAGGTACAGTGATCGCGCCAACTACCTAATTAATTGGAACAGTACTACGTGCTGGGTCGATAGATGCATGGCTAGCTCCTAGCTAGCCGCCTGGGCCACCTACGGTACTGCATGCGCGCACGAAGTTTCAGGCTGGTCACAGTGGGGAGGAACTTAGGCCCTTCCCAGTGCTTCACCATGGACAAATGCTAAGCATGTCACATAAGCAAAAAAGTGACATGACACAACATTTAAGGAGGGGAGAGAGTACTTTGATGACCCCAGGAAGAACCAATGCCAAGCACGAGAACCTAGGCAAACCACTTAAATGAAACAATTTGGCCAATGCATGAAAGACTTTAGGTACTAACTCGTTAAATAAAGTGTGCTTAGCAATAACAAGCTAAGCACATATGCATTGGGGACTTTAGTTGCTAAGGTATTTAATGCACTTAGCACCTCATCTAAGGCTGGTCACAATGGGGAGGAACTTAGGAGTAACATCACACACTCCAATACAACTTTGCTTATGTGGCACATATTTAATGAAGAGAGAGGTGCTTGTGGTAACTAGCTAAGTTACCGGAACATCACACACTCCAAGAAACAATGAGTCTATAACCTAATAAATACATCTTTGCATGACACTACATAGATGTTCCTACCCACTATGGAGGTAGTAACATAGTCTAGGGAAGTGTGTAAGTTACTAGCTTATGTTCTTGCCCATTGTGACCAGCCTAAGCACCTTTGCATTGGGAGTGGTCTTAGGAGTAACATCACACACTCCAATACAACTTTGCTTATGTGGCACGTATTTAATGAAGAGAGAGGTGCTTATGATAACTAGCTAAGTTACCGGAACATCACACACTCCAAGAAACAATGAGTCTATAACCTAATAAATACATCGTTGCATGACATTACATAGATGTTCCTACCTATTATGGAGGTAGTAACATAGTCTAGGGAATTGTGTAAGTTACTAGCTTACTATGTTCTTGCCCATTGTGACCAGCCTCAATGCTCATCACCACAATTCCATCTGTCTATAGCTCGATGCAGTACACTACTTGACCATAAAATCTCGTCCACGATCAGTAGTAGTTCTAGTATGGCACATATGGAATGCAATGATTTTGTACGTTCAAATTAACAAACAAAACAATATTGCATACACTGATCCTTCCTTCGTTCATAAGAAGGGTACGCCGGTACGGTACCATATGCCTGCAAGGGAACATCGTATGAGCGTACTACACGTGTGCGATTAAGTCCAGGTTAGCGCAATTACGCTCAGGTTAGCATGCATGCGAAACCGCAGTTACTAGTTGAGATCCTCCCCAACTAATGATCATCGATCCTAAATTCCTAATCAATGCATGTGTAGAATTATTGAAGACAAAATGGATGTACCGTGTAGATCCATCAATTTAAGCCGCCCATACCCTATTGCTAGCAGTGGCTCGATGATCTACAGGAAATGCACGGGCCATCTAACTAATTGGAACAGTGTCTTGCTGGTAAGGGAGGGCCTCCACAGCACTGCGCGCGCCTTGAATGTTAGTTTGAATTCTCTCCCAAGTGTAGTTAATTGCTGCACAATTTTTGCTTTTTCTTTGCCGGCGTTAACGTGGATAGAAAAGGCAAAACATATATGACTCTCAGGCATTGTTTAAACAATTTATTAGCAACATGGTGCTTATTTGCTTGCTGCTAGGTCTGGCTATTCAATGTAACTAGATGGTATCCCACGCATTGTTGTGGGAGGTTGGTAAAATAAATACGTAAGTATAGGATTAAAAACAACTATAACTAATGCAGAAGTGCTCGATTTATATTTTAAAAGCAATAAAGCATGTAACAAATAAAACTTATGGAATTTAACAAAATGCCATTTTATAACAAAAGTAAGAAGCATGAACTACATATATATGTATGCTCCAAGCATCCAACTTGTATACCATGCATGGCAACATAAAAAATAATACAGAAAATGTTACTTATAACTGACATGCATGACTTGCTGATATGGCATAGGTTAATGGATAGGAAAAATGGGTAGTGGGTTGTAACAATTGCGTGGGAAATGTTACTAATCAACTTAATCTCTTAAATCTCTTCTACCGAAGGACGTGTTATTGTACGAGGCCACACAAAATAATGTTGAAAAATTATTTCAAATTCAAATTCAACTATGCCGCTTTTCGGCATATAATATTTCCTTTGTTGGTTCCAATTGATGTTTAAAATTGGACCCAAATTACTATGTGTGACCTCATACTCTCTGAGTGCCAAATTGTCGTGCATATTTTTTCTTTCGAATGTCAACTTTCTAACTTTGACAAAGTTCTTTTTTAAATAGACATTTACAATACTGAATACATACCATATGAAAATGTATCTCATGATGAATCTGATGGTATTGTAAATGTTGATAAATTTCACCATAAACTTGATCAAAGTTTACAATGTTTAACTATGGGAAAACTCATGTGAACTATAAGTTGGCAAGGATGGAGTATAGATAAATGGAGGGTTTTATGTTCTTCCTTGCAGTAATTGCGCCTTGCAATATATATGTTTATAAACTTTTACATAATGTTATATGTAATCTGGTTAGGTACAACTAAAATTTATTATATCTTTGCCTTTTGTGAATTTATCATGGTATATCGACTATGATCCATTTAGTTATGATCAACTATTGCTTAGCTACAAAATATAAATATCCATGTGTCGCTGGCTCGACTAATGTTAATTTTTTTTAAATATTGCAAACCTCCCGTTGATGGTTTACCTTCATGGATATAATTGATAGATACTATGTACAGAAAGGTAGATACATATCAAAATGCCAATTAATCTTTGAACTCTGACCACTTTTACGTAAAAAGAAACTCTTGGTGCACCCTTTGTTTCTTTTTACTTTGCATACTGTCAAACTTCGACCAGATTTATATTAAAAAGTTTCAGTATCTCCGCCATCAAATAAATACAATATGAAAATATATTGTGTGATGGATCTAATGACATTGATTTGGTATTGTGAATGTTAACACTTTTTTCAATAAATTTGGTCAAAAGTTTAGATAGTTTGACTTGAAACAAAACTAATATGTGAAGTAAAGAAACAAAAGGGGCTAAGGGAAACATGTTTCACTCGTATTTTAACCTTACCCGCATGCATGCAAATAAAACATAATGATGCATGATCAAATAAAAGTATGTATCTCCACGCAAAATAAAAATAAAAAATGATAGTATGTGTCTCCCCGTAATGTTTTTTTTAAAAAAAGTATGTCTCTCCCCGCAAATAAAATTAAAAAAAAAGTGTTTGTATTGGGAACAAATTCTGAAAACACTCACATGCATACACTCATCTTTATGAACCCACGCACATCCTAACATTGTCTAAACATCACCGAAAGGTCAAGAATAGATCCAGATTGATTTCACCACCTGGAATATAACCATCCCTGCTGCATCTCTGCTGTGTTGAGTTCGTATATTGGGGCCCTGGCCACGTTGACGATCCAAAAAACGACACGTAAAACTTCAATCATGCAGGTCTGTGGCTAGCTGCGCTTGTGCATGTACGTGTGCTTGATTATAAAAGGCGATACATTCCCCTTGCTGCACATGCCTTGCCCATAACGGCGTCGACCGAGCAGCGCTACATGCACCTAGGAGTACACAGCATGGATGTGCTCGAGCACCGCCGCGCGCGCCCACTCGACGCAGAACACGTCCACCGGGCTCTCCTCTCCTTCCACCGTCAACTCCTCTTCGTTGTCACCACGGCGATGCGTCCGGTGGGTGCGCCATCAATACGCACGAGCTCCCGCGATGTAACACGCCGACGAATTAGCCACATGCCTCAAGCCTCCTCGCATGCGCTGCGCATTCTCCATTCCGAGATGTCAATTGCGGCTGCAGTGCCGTCAGCAGACAAAAGGAACAAATTGAAGTACCCGAGGACTAGGAGCGATCGAGCGAGATGATAGATAGAGCCGTCTCACCTTCCTGGCCATGGCTGGCTTCCTCCGATCCGAAGGCGACCGCCCGCTCCTGTCTGCGCCGACGCACTGTGCTGTGAAGTGATCCCCACGTACACGTACGTACGTATTCTCCAGCCGCGCGCGTATCCGTAGAATCGGGGGGTGGCGTTAGTCATCATGACAAGTGGGAAATCATTGTACGTTCTATGTCAATCGAGTGTCGATCAGCTTTGACTTGGGAGCAAGAGATATATTCTAGAATCAAAAGATACCAGTCTCCCAACTCCCAAGCGATCGACCATCTCGACTGACAACAGGACTCCTTTTGTTGTTCCGAGGGGACTGACAACTGGACCTACAAACTGGGAATGGTTTCCAGTCTCTTAATTTGGTACTGTACGTGCAACAAGCATATGACAGCCCATGCTGTTTGATGAATGAAGAGCGACCCGGCGATCCGTAGAATTCGGAACGATTTGATGATCCGTCCGTCCCCGGAACAGTGGACGCGCTCGACGGTTCAGAGTATATATGAAATGCACAACTCTGCGTGCTGCGCTGTGCTGCAGCAAGGCACTGCGTGAAGATGGAAGAGCGCGCCTCGGCGCGGGCAATCAGGCATGGGAACCCCTACTTCGACACGACCGCCGGTGGATCCACTGCTGGATGCCGGCAAGCCAATAACTCCGTTCGCCGGTCACCGGCGTGGGACGGCCGGGGAATGAACCGCAAGGGAACAAAAGCTTCAGTCAGTATGGGCTTCAGTCTTCATGATGAGCTATGTAAGCGCGCTTGAGTGGGTCCAGCAAAGAAGCCTTCCCGGGGCACCACAGCTATGTCTATTTTATTTTGCTATATATGGATGCTTGTCTCGCCAAATGCTCGCCTAAGGTAGGCCGGCCTGATAGCGGTTTTGGAACCTTCCGGGGGTTTTGAGGACCATCCCTGTGGTTTTCGGAAGGTTAGAATAGACATTATGTACAGAAGAAAAGGTTAGAATGCACATTGATTTTCTATACATAGATGATTTTTTTTCAAATACACATTAAACATTTTTCCTAATACACATTGAACATTTTTTAATACATCCTAAACATTTGTTAAATGTACATTGAACATTATATATATGATAATGATGAACATTTTTCAAATACACAATAAACACTTTTTAAAGACACAGTGAACTTTTTCAAATATATGTCAAACATTTTTTCTAAATACGTGATGAATATTTACTCAAATACGTTGAACTTCTTTTAAGATACACGTTCAGCATCATTGAAATACACGTGAACATTTTTCGAACACACGCTAATTTTTTCATCATGATGATAACGCTTAAATAAATTATGGGCATTTTCTAATTGCACAGTGGACATTCTTTGTATTATTTTAAACATTTCTAAGATATACGATTAAAAAATATTAAATATAATTGTTTTCTTTAAAATATGCAATGATCATTCTTTTAATAAATGATGACCATTTTTGTAAATACACGGCAAGCATTTTCTCTACCGGTTATTAGAATAAAAATATTTTCCTAAATTTCTTTTAGACTTTTCAAGCAACTATAAATAAAAACGAAAATAAAGAAGTTATAAAAACATACAAAATTGTATGCATGTATGTATTCACAGTGCCAAAGAATGAAAAAAGTTATAGAAGTGTAATGGGCAGAGGGGAACTCTACGTATGTACGGCTACACGCCTACACGCGAGACATAGTTGCTTCCATAGCAACCCCTCAAAAAAAAAATGCTCCCATATCACAACCAACCGATGCCACCAGCCCACCGTATATGGTATGTTCCCAGTCAGCGTGGTCTGCACGACGATGATTTGTAGTGTTTATTTTTTTTCGAAACGGAGGCAAAAGTTTTGCTTCATTCATTAATTAAACAGAAAAGAGTTGCCCGGTTAATTACTGGAAAACCGGAAACCATCACAAACCGCTAAGCGACACACACTGGATACCCCCCCCCCCTCCCCCCACCACACACTCCAACAAGGGCATCATCGAGACAACACGCAGGCGTCATCATCATCACTTCTCCACTAGTGGCCTCATCGCCAACCCTTAAACACCGAGCAAACGACTCCGATTTTGCCGTAGACGATCATCGACCCAACCCATACTGAAGAGGCCATGAGGAGCCACATGAAGACCCATGCCAGAACTCAGCCACCTGCGACAAGACAGCGCAACTCCAACTCTGATGAAGAACTACGAAGGAGAACTAGGCAAGGTTGACACCATGGAGGATCACCGAACGGACCACCCATCGCACGTCATCGTATACCACTGGGCCCCGCCACAACAGCTTCGACTTCACTGCGACAAACAGCCGAGGCAATCCCACGGACACGTCGGAGAAGAGCCGACTACCTCAACCAGCGCCACGTCTCCGACCTCGCTCTCCCCCATCATTGTCGCCACAGAAGCCTCGACGCGAACCGACGCCATCCACAAGTCCCGCATGCCGATCTCTAGCTTAAAAGACGAAGCCCCCTAGAGGGAAAACGACACCAAGGCGCCGCCATCGTCCGATCACCCAGGATCAAGGGTTTCCCCCGGAGCTGCACCGTCGACTGGATCCATGCAAGAGGGGTGCGGCAGCAAAGCAGCGATGCCTCCAAGAAGGTCAACGACAACCGCAGCCATCGCCATCACTAGTCACGGCACAAGGCCGAGACAGGGTTTTCACCCAAGCTCCCAGCACACCCTCGACTGCACATCAATCCACACCGACGCCGACATGCCCACCCATCACCACCACCACCAATGAACCTACCCGTGGACGAAGAAGCACCAAGAACCACTGCAGCCAGCCGCACCACACGGAGACTACCAGCGGCCAAACTCCAGCGTGAGGCGCCAAATCCATCAACTGTCGACCGGATGAAGGACCATCGGACGCAACGCGAGCCGCCATGCCCTACCAAGCACCATGTCGGCAAGGGGTAGAGGAGAGCTGCCTGAGGCCAGGAGCCACCATGGATCCAGACCACAGCCCCGCATCAAGCGCAACAACGTGCACCATGCGCGCCACCAAGCACCCGTCGGGGACCAGATCTGAAACGCCCACGGCATGCAGCCGCACTTCCTCGCCGCCACGGGCCCCTTGCACACCCTGCCAACCAACCGCGCCGCAGCACCACCACCATCGCCTCCCGAGCCCCTGCACGCCCGGGGCCCTTGCCAAGGTGCCCACCCAGCAGATCCGTGCTGCCTGGACCTCCTGCACTCCCAGGACGCCCGCCTGGGCCCATCACGTGCAGATCTGCGCCCGCCCGATCCCTCAATGCGCCTCCCCTCGTCGAAGCACCCGATCCGCGCAGGCCACCAGAGACCGCGCTCCCTTTGCCTCCTCTTGTAGATACATCCTCAAGCCACGCCTTCCCTTGCCGCGACGCCCCTAGCCGGCTCCCTTGCCACCGCTCCAGATCGACGCAGTCACGTTGCGCCGCCCCTGCGCGCGCCTCCCGGCGGCCGCCCCAGCCGAAGCACGCGCCAACGC
Organism: Triticum aestivum; assembly: GCF_018294505.1. Taxonomy (NCBI): domain Eukaryota; kingdom Viridiplantae; phylum Streptophyta; class Magnoliopsida; order Poales; family Poaceae; genus Triticum; species Triticum aestivum. Next base: position 449,902,279 of record NC_057807.1, on the reverse strand, counting down.
GGGAGCAAGACCGGAGATCCCATCGAGACGAACAGCCCGCGCTGCCGGAGCTCAGACGGGAGGAGGAAAGTGCCCCGCCGCCGCCGGGCCGCGCAGGCTTTGCCCGGCGACCTCTGCCGGCGGCGGCGAGGGGAGGAGGGCGCGGTGGAGCTGCGCTGGCGGCGGCTGGGGTTTGCCCCCTGGCCGCCCGCGGGAGCGACCTGAGGTGCGGCCGTATAAGACTTGTTTGTGGAGCATTTTTGTAGCGTTTAGGATTCGTATATATTGATATGAGTGAAGGAAACGACTGATCTGATAGATCCAGCGTCTAACTAGGATTAAACATGATTCATGTAACCTTCTCAATAGTCGATACAAATCACATTCTTAGAATCCCCTTGGTCCAAATGGATTTGACGATTTTGTGGCCTGGAACTTTAACTCTATGAAAAAAATAAAAAAAATGTTCAGTATACTATAAAAATGTTCATCGCTTTATATTACAAAATGTTCAACATATACTACACAAATGTTTAGTGTGTATTCGAAATATGTTCATTCTATATATTAAAGAATTTTGCACTATGTATTTCAAAATTGTTCACCCTTTATTAAAAAAAACCTATATATTTCTTGAAATATGAAATATTTCTGGAAAATCAGTCATTTTTTATTTTATGAACAAACTTTGGAAAAGGGGATTATTATTATTAAAATTCTGAAGAAAAACAATTAAAACATGAATAATTTTTAAAAGTCCCCAATATTTTTTGAATTTCAATAAAAAACTAAAATAAAATAAAAAGTAAGGGGAAAGTATTTTTTTTTGAAAGAACCAAAAAATAACAAAAAAGCATAAGATAGTAAAACGTAAAAAAATGCGGCAAATGAACATACATCGTGCGAAAAGAACTACGGGTGTAAACTAGGCTTTGGCAGCTAAAATGGGTTGGGTTGTGGTTGTCGTTGCGTTGATATCTATATAATCTCTATCATCATTGTCTTGAATCTTCTGCTAAAGTATAAGTCTGGGCTGGGCTGAGCGGACCTAATTCCGTGTGCCTGCATCTATGCTCGGTCTTCCGGACGCCTGGAGTCCTCCTGTTCTACGGCAAATCCCATATTGCGAGTAAACTGCAATAACCACTATGCCATCCTTACGCTTGTGTATAGCTACTTGTTTTATTACATTTCTATGTATAGCAAAAGCCCCTATATTTTCTCCTTTTTTTTGCTTTTTTCTTTTTATTTTCTTAAATTAGTAAAATTTTATGAGTTGATGCTTTTTCAAAATTGATGAACTTTTTCAATTATGATAAAAAAAATCAAATTTGATGATTTTTTTTTTCTAATTCGATGAACTTTTTTTGAAAATCAATGAACTTTTTTCATTGTTGGTGAACTTTTTTCTAAGAATCGATAAATTAAAAAAAACAATGAACTTTTCTCAAATTGATGAATGTTTTGAAAATTGATGAAACTTTTTTAGGTTTGTGGGATTTTTTCAAAATCCGATGAACTTTTTCTCAAATGTTCACGGATTATAAAATTGATTTAAAACTTTACCAATTTTCACAAATTTAAAATCTGTAATGGTTTTAAAAATATTATGAAACGATATCACATAATTTTAATAAAATGTACACAAATTGACAATTGCTTTAGAAATTATAAAATATTCACAATTTTAAAAGTTTGTTTATAATTTTAAAAGTGTTTAAAATTTTGGTCAATTCCAATTTTTGTCCAATAAAATGCTTGGATTTAAAAAATATTTGCAAGATTTTATAAAAGTTCATGAAACTGAAAATTCTTCAAGGATTTGATAAACTATTTGTTGGGGAACGTAGTAATTTCAAAAAATTTCCTACGCACACGCAAGATCATGATGATGCATAGCAACGAGAGGGGAGAGTGTTGTCCACGTACCCTCGTAGACCGAAAGCGGAAGCGTTAGAACAACGCGGTTGATGTAGTCGTACGTTTTCACGGCCCGACCGATCAAGCACCGAAACAACGACACCTCCGAGTTCTACCACACGTTCAGCTCGATAACGTTCCCCGTACTCCGATCCAGCAGAATATCGGGGAAGAGTTTCGTCAGCACGACGGCGTGGTGGCGATCTTGATGTTCTACCGTCGCAGGGCTTCGCCTAAGCACCGCTACAATATTATTGAGGACTATGGTGGAGGGGGGCACCGCACACGGCTAAGGGATCAAGAGATCAATTGTTGTGTCTTTGGGGTGCCCCCCTTCCCCGTATATAAAGGAGTGGAGGAGGGGGCCGGCTAAGGGGGGTGGCACGCCCTAGGGGGGGAGTCCAACCCCAACCACGAGTAGGACTCCCCCCTTTCCTATTAGGAGAGGGAGAGGGAAGGAAGAGGGGGGAGGGAAGAAGGAAAGGGGGGCCCGGCTCCCTTCCCAATTCGGATTGGGCTTGGGAGGGGCCCTCCTTTGCTTCTTCTCCCTCCTTTCCACTAAGGCCCAATAAGGCCCATATACCTCCCGGGGGGTTCCGATAACCTCCCGGAGCTCCGGTATTGTCCCAATCTCATCCGGAACCTTTCCGGTGTCCAAATATAGTCGTCCAATATATCGATCTTTATGCCTCGACCATTTCGAGACTCCTCGTCAAGTTCGTGATCACATCCGAGACTCCGAATAACCTTCGGTACATCAAAACTCATAAACTCATAATAAAACTGTCAACGAACCTTAAGCGTGCGGACCCTACGGGTTCGAGAACTATGTAGACATGACCGAGACTTGTTTTCGGTCAATAACCAATAGCGGAACCTGGATGCTCATATTGTCTCCTACATATTCTACGAAGATCTTTATCGGTCAAACCGCATAACAACATACGTTGTTCCCTTTGTCATCGGTATGTTACTTGCCCGAGATTCGATCGTCGGTATCCAATACCTAGTTCAATCTCGTTACCGGCAAGTCTCTTTACTCGTTACGTAATGCATCGTTCCGTAACTAACTCATTAGCTACATTGCTTGCAAGGCTTGTAGTGATGTGCATTACCGAGAGGGCCCAGAGATACCTCTCCGACAATCGGAGTGACAAAACCTAATCTCGAAATACGCCAACTCAACAGGTACCTTTGGAGACACCTATAGAGCTCCTTTATAATCACCTAGTTACGTTGTGACATTTGGTAGCACACAAAGTGTTCCTCCGGTAAACGGGAGTTGCATAATCTCATAGTTGTAGGAACATGTATAAGTCATGAAGAAAGCAATAGCAACATACTAAACGATCAAGTGCTAAGCTAGCAGAATGGGTCAAGTCAATCACATCATTCTTCTAATGATGTGATCCCGTTAATCAAATGATAACTCATGTCTATGGCTAGGAAACACAACCATCTTTGATTAACAAGCTAGTCAAGTAGAGGCATACTAGTGACACTATGTTTGTCTATGTATTCACACATGTATTATGTTTCCGGTTAATACAATTCTAGCATGAATAATAAACATTTATCATGAAATAAGGAAATAAATAATAACTTTATTATTGCCTCTAGGGCATATTTCCTTCAGTCTTCCACTTGCACTAGAGTTAATAATCTAGTTCACATCGCCATGTGAGTTAACACCAATTATTCATATCTGTATATGATTAACGCTCATAGTTCACATCGTCATGTGACCAACACCCAAAGGGTTTGAAAGGATCGATATGGTTGACTAGAGGGGGGGGTGAATAGGCAACTAACAATTTTTAGACTTTTCTTTAACAATTTAAACCTTGCAATGAAATAGGTTGTCTAGATGTGCAACTACGTGGACAACCTATATGATGCAAAGACAATGAGCACACAAGCAAGCAATGGATATAGCACAAGTAAGCTTGCAAAAGTAAAGGGATAAGATAACCAAGAGTGGAGCCGGTGGAGACGCGGATGTGTTACCGAAGTTCCTTCCTTTTAAGGGGAAGTACGTCTCCGTTAGAGCGGTGTGGAGGCACAATGCTCCCCAAGAAGTCACTAGGGCCACCGTAATCTCCTCACGCCCTCACACAATGCGAGATGCCGTGATTCCACTATTGGAGCCCTTGAAGGCGGCAACCGGACCTTTACAAACAAGATTGGGGCTATCTCCACAACACTTGGAGGCTCCCAATAATCCTGCGAAGCTTCACCACAATGGAGTATGGCTTCGAGGTGACCTCAACCGTCTAGGGTGCTCAACACCCAAGAGTAACAAGATCCGCTAGGGATAAGTGGGGGGAATCAAATATCCTGTGGTGGAAGTGTAGATCGGGCACTTGTCACCCAATCCCGAGCAAATCAACAAGTTTGATTGGCTAGGGAGAGAGATCGAGTGAAAAAGGATGCTTGGAGCAGCAATGGAGCTTGGAGATGGAAGAGGTAGTCAACTAGAGGTAGAAGACGCCCCTTTTATAGTCGTGGACAAATTCCAACCGTTATCCACATGTTCAGCCCGCGACACACGGTACTACCGTGGCTGACCACAGTACTACCGCGACAGCAACACAGGTCGGAACTAGCCTGATAAGGGGGCAGTACTACTGCACACACCTGCGGTACTACCGCACGGCAGGAAAGTCACGGCCTGGGAAGGGCGCGGATGAAATAAATTACATCCGTGCCTACTTCCGCTGAACCGGAGGAGGTGCAAAAATCCGACGCGGTACTACCGCCCGCGAGGCGCGGTACTACCGTGCGGGCGCGGATGTAAAAAATTACATCCGCGCCTACTACCGCGACACTGCGACACTAGGTAGGAGGACCACGGTACTACGACTCCTAGGGAGCGGTACTACCGTGGGCCTCCGCGGTACTACCGCGCTGGACGAGCGGTACTACCGTGGAGGGCGCGGATGTAAAAAATTACATCCGCCCCTACTACCGCACCGGAGCGGCACAAGGCCAGGGAGCTGCGGTACTACCGCTCCAGAAGGGCGGTACTACTGTGACACCCAGCGGTACTACCGCGTGTGCTTGCGGTACTATCGCAAGCACAGCAGTAGTCCTCAGATTTCTGTACAACCAAGATAACGAAGGGAAGCTCCAAAGTGCAGGGAAAGGAGGAACAAGTGTACGTGTTGATTCCACCCAAACCTTTCTGACGCGGACCCCCTCTTAATAGTACGGCTCTCCTACGACTCAAATCCACCAAAGAGAAACGTAGAACGACGCCGACTTCAATAGTCTCCGAGGGGCACCGAATCGTCTCATGCCTAGATATGAATAACCTGAGAAACTCAAGGCACACGATTAGTCCGCAAAAGCATTGTCATCAATCACCAAAACACCTGAGGGAAGAATATGCCCTTACAATCTCCCCCTTTTTGGTGGATTGATGACAACACGGGATTTGCATATGGATAAGATAATTTAGAGCAGGGGCAAACCCCACCTCTCTAAAATATAGAAGGGCTCCCCCTAGATGTGTGCACTTTTAGATGAATGCTTTGGACTGCATAGCACACAGACTAGGATCAACACTCCCCCTATATTTTAGAGACTAAGAGATGATAATAAGCAAAGCATGGCATAAAAATAGCACAATATAACACGAGCTCGCTAGGATAGATAGAGTGCATATGTCTTACACCATACAAAGTAAAGCTACCGAGGTTCAACCGAGAAAGCAACAAACACACGACACAAACGAGAAAGCAGCAAACACACGACACACTCGCAAATCCCTACTCTCTCTCCCCCTTTGGCATCGAGACGCCAAAAAGGCAGAGAGGACACCTACACACAAGAGGTGGCTCAAGCACAGAACTCGTCCCAATCCTCTCCATCGGATGCCTCGGCAGCAGGGATTGTCTCCTCGACATCCTCCTCAGACTCAGTCCACCTGTAGCCCTGCTTCTCCATCCACTCGGCTTCTGGAGTGATGTGCTCCTCAGACCCGCCAGACACTGCCTCACCATAGAGCTGCAAGATCTTGTTGTCCCGGCGACGACTCTCCTTGGACGCCACGTGAGTCCTGTACTGCCCCTTGGCTTGCATGCAGAAAAGAGTCTTCATCTTGTCCTTCAGCTTCTTGGCCCATGATGGCATAGAGGCACTCTGGGAAGGTCTAGTAGCATGGCCCTCAGCAACATCCTCGGGGCCAGCATCCTCCTCATCAACAGCAGTCTGAGCAGCAGTCGCCTCGGCGCGAGTAGTGGTGTTGGCCCAGTTGGGTTTGATACGCAGGCAGATGGGCTCATGGCGAACCCAGTCAGGAGCAAGAAACTCATCAGCAGGAAACATCTTCTCCCAAGTCTTCGAAATCAGCAGAAAAAGATAGGGCCCATAGATAGGCACCTTGCGGTTGAATACTGCAAATCGGAGCTCACACCACATGATGTGTGAGACATCAAGTGGCTGTGACTGAGACGAATGAGCATCCTCGCAGATGAGCATCATATCTACCATATAGGCATGAACCTTGTCTTTATCACCGATGCGAGGGAACAAGGAGTTGCGGAAGATGCGATACATGATATCCAGAAAGGGTTGAGCACCAAAGTTATCTTGCCAGTGGCGAGTGCCTTCTCAACCATGAAAGGGGCAAGTCTGTCCTTGCTAGCAGAGTCGGCATTGGCATGGGGGCGAACACCCACTGGAGAGTCGAGACCATCATCAGGAACCTGGAGGAGATCCATGAACTCCTTCCAGGTGGCAGATAGCTTACGGCCGTTGGTCATCCAGGTCATCCTCCGGTCCTCATCGGAGTGAAAGTAGACCGAGGCAAAGAACTGACAGATGAGCTCAGGGTCATAGTCGAGGTGGAAGGTAATCACATGCTCAATGCCAAACTGCTCCACCAAGTCCAGAGCCTCTTCAAAGTAGTCACGAAACTTGTCCTTCCTCATGTTATGCATATCAATCCACTTCACCTCCACATAGGTGTTCTGCTTGTTCTTGATGACATCCAGATAGATGTTGACCTGTTGCTTGTTCCAGAACAACTCACAGCCTCTGAAGGTGGAACGTGGATGGACATAAGGGTGAAGCTGCCTGAGACGGACATAATCAGCTTGGGCAATCTCATCCATGCCCTTAGCGGGCTCCTTGTGCTTGCTAGCTGAGTGCTTGACATTGCGCTTGGAGGCAGACGAGCCTTCTGGTACTTCACCTGGGTTGCGCAGACGTTTGGAGCCAGTGTCACGACTGGGGTTGGACCGGCGAGAGCCACCACCTGAGACACACACGCAAAACACCAAAGACGCGAAAGGATCAATGCAAAGGCCACGAACAAGCACAAGAAACCCATAGAATACATACGAGAAAGTTGGCATGCGAAAGAAGTGAGCCACGGTAAAACTACCATTGAATGCAGTACTAAAAGATTAGTACTGCTCCAAACGCGGTAGTACCATGCGAGGTCACGGTAGTACCGTGGTTGGAGCGGAAGTAAACTTTTAGTACCGCACAGAGCGCGGTAGTACCGCTCCCGAAGGGCGGTAGTACCGTGCGAGCGGTAGTACCGCCCCAGATGGGTGGTAGTACCGCCTCGTGTCAGATCGAACTGTCGGTTTGAATCTGAAAAAGAACCGCGAAACAATGGCGGTGCTACGGTGATCCGATCTAGCGCAAGACAACAATACAAGTAAATCCTATGCAATACCACACTCCTTCATCCTACTCTTGCAGAGATTAAGCCTAGGAATCTCAAGAACACACAAGTTTCCCCCAAAACCTAGAAACACTAAGCACAAACAACACGGAAAGGGAGTTGGGGAAAAACCTTGGTCCATAGCAAGAGCACGTGGTGGGGAACGATCCCACCGGTCGGAATCACAGGAGGGCAGCCGGTGGAGGAGATCCGGTGACGAACGCCGGCTCCGTTCTTGAGCGAGGGAGAGAAGGAGACGACATGGAGAGAGAGGATAGCGAATGGGTAAGGGGAGTTAAAACTCCCCCTGCCCGTCCTTATCCCCACGCGCTCGAACCGGCGCGGTAGTACCGCTCAACCAGGCGGAAGTACCGCACCGAGGCGGTAGTACCGCTCAACCAGGCGGCAGTAAAAAATTACTGCTGCGTGGTGACGGTAGTACCGTGCTCCCGCTAGCGGTAGTACCGTGGCAGGCTGCAGTAGTACCATGGTCGACCGCGGTAGTACCGTGAGCTCAAGTCACCGCAAGTTTCAACACAAAAAGAAGAGGCCTTTGCACGGAAACTTTTCACACACAAGAAACACAAGAACACGCGACAAAGAAACCACCACGCGACAAAGCCTCTCGAGGAGAGAGGGCGATGGCCGAAGCCACCTATGTTTGAGTTGGATGGTATGGCACCGCGAAGAATTACCCTTGGGCCCAAGACCAAAACTCGTCTTTGAAGCACAAGCACCATTGAAAATGGCTAATGTGAAAGAGGTGATCGATTTATGCATAATGGGGGGAGGGAGAGTTCATTGAGAGAACAACACTCCCCCTATGTCCATGCCTACACCTAAACTAGACAACACGTTGAGTGTGGTGGGGGGTGTACGTGTTCAAGTCACATTGCTCAAATCAATGATATTTAGCTCATGCCTTAACTCGCGAAATCTTGCTTCATCCAAGGGCTTCGTGAAAATATCTGCAAGGTTATCATGAGTGTTGACATACTTGAGCTCGATCTTCTCTTGCCTAATGTGATCCCGGATGAAGTGATACCGAATCTCAATGTGCTTCGTCTTGAAGTGTTGAACCGGGTTGAGAGAAATCTTGATGGCACTTTCATTATCACACCAAAGAGGCACTTTGTCACAAATGACACCGTACTCCTTTAAAGTTTGCCTCATCCATAGTAGTTGAGCACAACAACTACCGGCTGCCACATACTCCGCTTCGGTGGACGAGAGAGACACACAACTTTGCTTCTTGGAAGACCAACTTACCAAGGAGCAACCAAGAAATTGGCACCCTCCGGAAGTGGACTTCCTATCCACTTTGTCTCCCGCCCAATCGGAATCCGTGAAACCTTCAAGCTTGAAATTTGCTCCTCTTGGGTACCATAAGCCAAAGTTTGGGGTATGAGCCAAATATCAAAAGATTCGCTTGACCGCCACATAGTGACTTTCCTTTGGTGCGGCTTGAAACCGTGCACACATCCCCACACTCAACATGATATCCGGTCTAGATGCACAAAGGTAAAGCAAGGAGCCAATCATGGAGCGATATACCTTTTGATCCACCGCTTTACCATTGGGATCGATGTCAAGTTGGCACTTGGTAGGCATTGGTGTAGAAGCCGGCTTGACATCACTTAGCTTGAATCTTTTAAGCATGTCTTGAGTGTATTTGGCTTGGTTGATGAAGGTTCCTTCTCTTCGTTGTTTGATGTCAAAACCAAGGAAGAACTTCAACTCTCCCATCGAAGACATCTTGAACTTGGAGGTCATGAGAGCGGCAAATTCCTCATTGAAAGCTTTGTTAGGAGAACCAAAGATAATATCATCAACATATAGTTGGCATACAAACAACTCCCCTTTGACCTTCTTAGTAAAAAGAGTGGGATCGATTTGTCCTACTTAAAATCCATGATCTTGTAGCAACTCGGTAAGGTGGTCATACCACGCACATGGGGCTTGTTTAAGGCCATAGAGTGCCTTATCGAGTTGATACACGTGATCCGGGAAGTAGGGGTCCTCGAACCCGGGGGGTTGCTTGACATAAACCAACTCATTAATGGGACCATTAAGGAAAGCACTTTTCACATCCATTTGTTGCAACTTAAAGTTGTGATGGGAAGCATAAGCAATCAACAAACGAATGGATTCAAGACAAGCAACGGGAGCAAAGGTTTCACCGTAGTCGATGCCCTCGACTTGGGAGTAGCCTTGTGCTACCAATCTTGCCTTGTTGCGAATGATGTTCCCATGAGCATCTTGCTTGTTCTTGAAGATCCACTTTGTTCCAATGATGTTGTGGTTCCCCGAAGGTCTTGGCACCAATCTCCACACCTTGTTGTACTCGAAGTTGTTTAGTTCCTCATGCATGGCATTGAGCCAATCCGAGTCTTCGAGCGCCTCATAGACCTTTTGGGGTTCAACACAAGAGACAAACGCATGATGTTCACAATAGTTAGCTAATTGTCTACGAGTGCTTACCCCCTTTCTTAGACTTCCAACCATGTTTTCCATGAGATGGCCTTGAGTGGTTAGTTTGGAAGCAATCTTCGCGGCACGACGCTCTAATTCTTCCTCGGGTGTGGAAGGAGGAAGGTTAACTTGATCATCTTGAGCGCCGTCTTGAGCTTGTTCATGATCTTGAACTTGCTCGAGGGGGAGAACTTGACCTTGGGCATCATTTAGAGGTTCACCTCCATCTTGAGGTTGATCTTGCCCTTGGTCTTGTTCATGAAGGTGAGGGCCTTCACTTTGTTCTTCGGAAGCGTGTGGGTCTTGGGGAGGTGATGGCTCCACTTGAGTGGAGCGTTGTCCTTCTCCTTCGGCCACAAGGGGTTCCTCAATGGGTAGGATATGACCAATACCCATTCTTCTTATGGCTTGGGGAGGAATTTCATCACCTACATCACAAGTACCACTTTGCTCCACTTGGGAGCCGTTATTTTCATCAAACTCTACGTTACACGTCTCCTCAATGAGTCCGTTGGACTTGTTGAGAACACGGTAAGCATGAGAGTTTGTAGCATAACCAACAAATATGCCCTCATGAGCTCTAGCTTCAAATTTAGACAAACGAACACCTTTCTTGAGAATGAAACACTTACACCCGAACACCCAGAAGTACTTGAGATTGGGCTTGTTCCCGGTGAGTATCTCATACGGAGTCTTGTTCAAGCCTTTGCGGAGATAGAGCCGATTGGATGCATGACAAGCTGTGTTGATGGCTTCGGCCCAGAAGTTGTATGGAGACTTGAACTCCGCCATCATGGTCCTTGCCGCATCCATCAATGTCCGGTTCTTTCTCTCCGCAACACCATTTTGTTGAGGGGTATATGGTGCAGAATATTGATGCTTGATCCCTTCATCACTAAGAAACTCATCCAAGGTGTAGTTCTTGAACTCGGTGCCGTTGTCACTTCTTATTGTCAAGATCTTTGCATCATGTTGACGTTGAGCTTCATTTGCAAAGTCGATGACGGTTTGTTGGGTCTCACTCTTCCTCTTGAAGAAGTATACCCAAGTGTATCTTGAATAATCATCCACTATCACCAAGCAGTACTTTCTACCCCCAAGACTATCAAAGGATGGGGGCCCAAAGAGGTCCATGTGGAGGAGCTCCAAGGGTCTCTTCGAGTAGATGATAGTCATGGGAGGGTGAGCCGTCTCATGAAGCTTTCCCCGATACAAGCACTGCAAACACGATCTTTGGCAAAACTAACATTCGTTAGTCCATGAAAATGGTCCCCTTGAGAAGACTTTGCAAAGATCTCATATTGACGTGGGCTAAACGGCGATGCCAAAGCCATCCCACATCAACTTTAGCCATTAGGCATGTCGCGGTCTTAGTGGGTTGCTCCGAGAAGTTAACCACATAGAGACCGTTCTCGACATGCCCAACAAAGGATACTTTAAGAGTCTTGCTCCACAAGAGGGCCACGATATGAATATCAAAGAAGGTGGCAAAACCCATGAGTGCGAGTTGACGAACAGAAAGTAAATTGTACGCAAGGGACTCAACAAGCATGACTTTCTCGATCGTTAGATCATGAGAAATGACAACCTTGCCAAGACCCAATACCTTAGAATGTGAGGCATCACCCCATTCGACATTGGTGGGCATAGATGGGATATTGTGCACGTCCACCACCAAGTCCTTGCTCCCGGTCATATGATTTGTTGCTCCACTATCGAGCAACCATGATCCCCCACCGGAAGCAAACACCTACAAGAGATAAATGCTTGGTTTTAGGTACCCATTGAGTAATGGGTCCTTTGATGTTAGTAACAAGGGTCTTAGGAACCCAAATAGACCATTCAATGTACTCATAAGGAGAACCAACAAATTTAGCATAAACATGTCCATCACTAGCACGACACAACACATAAGAGGGGTTAAAGTCACCGGCTTTGTTGGGAGAGATGGCGTTGCGCTCTTTGGCTTCACGGCTCTTCCCATTGTTCTTCTTCTCCTTAGGAGCACCTTCTCCCTCCTTCACGAAGGTTTGCGTTAGCGGAGGAGGTCGATTGGTCTTGCTCTTCTTCTCCTTGTTCTTCTTCTTGTTCTTGGACTTGGGTGCGAACCCAACTCCCTCCTTTCCCACAACTTCCTTTTGATTGCTCAAAAGGTCATTTAGGTTCTTCTCACCTTGTATGCATGACACAAGACCTTTCTCGAGTTGTTCCTTCAACTTGGCATTTTCCTCCACAAGATGCACATGCTCACAACATGGGTTAGTAGCATTTGCATTATCAATTAAGACCATGTGAGGAAATGTGGCCTTTTCCTTAGTTAGCTTAACTTGGAGTTGAGCATGAGACTCCTTGAGGGTGGCATGAGCACTTTTCAAGACCTTGTGGGCCTTGTCAAGTACATCAAACTCCTCTGTGAGTCTAACATGATCAACCCCAAGTTTAGCCTTCTCGGAAGCTAGAACACGAGACACAACAAGAGCATGATCAAGATCTTTATTTAGTTTAGCATGATCATCATTGTGTGACTCCTCAAGAGTCAAACGATGCTCACGCTCTTCCTCAAGAGCATTAGAGAGATCCGATATCTCGTCAGCATAGTCATGACTATGACTTTCCATCTTAGTGATGGTTTCTTCATGAGCCTCGATCATGTCATTGGCTTCACCAAGTTGTTCCAAGAGAGCAACGAAATGCTTCTTGGATTTGCCCTTTAGCTTACTCATGAAGGACTCAAATTCATTGATCTCCTCATTAGACCCCTTACCATTATCAAAGTCATCCGTTGAAGGAGGGTTAGGAATAATGGTGGTTTTGATGTTGGGGGTTACCTTGTTGGTGGCCTTAGCCATGAGGCACTTGGCGGTGATGTTCTCGTTAGGTGCATCGAAGAGAGACACCCGAGGAGTTGAGACAATGGTAACGGATGCCATGGCCATTGTTTCACCATCTTCATCATCATCATCATTGAGGGAGTCCCGGATTAGGGGGTGTCCGGATAGCTGGACTATCATCATCGACCGGACTCCAAGACTATGAAGATACAAGATTGAAGACTTCGTTCCGTGTCCGGATGGGACTTTCCTTGGCGTGGAAGGCAAGCTTGGCGATACGGATACGTAGATCTCCTACCATTGTAACCGACTCTATGTAACCCTAGCCCTCTCCGGTGTCTATATAAACCGGATGGCTCTAGTCCGTAGGACAACAACAACCATCACAATCATACCATAGGCTAGCTTCTGGGGTTTAGCCTCCTTGATCTCGTGGTAGATCCACTCTTGTAAACATCCACAATATCAATATCAATCAAGCAAGATGTAGGGTTTTACCTCCATCAAGAGGGCCCGAACCTGGGTAAAACATCGTGTCCCTTGTCTCCTGTTACCATCCGCCTAGACGCACAGTTCGGGACCCCCTACCCGAGATCCGCCGGTTTTGACACCGACATTGGTGCTTTCATTGAGAGTTCCTCTGTGTCATCACCGATAGGCTTGATGGACTCTTCAATCGACAACGACGCAGTCCTGGGTGAAACTTTTCTCCCCTGATAGATCTTCGTATTCGGCGGCTTCGCACTGCGGGCCAACTCACTTGGCCATCTGGAGCAGATCGAAAGCTACGCCCCTGGCCGTCAGGTCAGGTTTGGAAGCCTAAACTTCACGGCCGATGAGGTTAAATCATGGTGCAAAAATATGGGCATCAAGCTCGATTACGCTTCAGTCTATCATCTTCAAACCAACGGTCAAGTGGAACGAACAAATGGTCTAATAATGAGCGGCATCAAACCCAGACTAGTGCGGTCCCTTATGAAATCTGACACGCACTGGGTAGAGGAGCTCGACTCCGTACTCTGGGGCCTGCGGACAACGCCTAACCGTACTACCGGATTCACACCATTTTTTATGGTATACGGCGCAGAAGCAGTTTTGCCCTGCGACATAATTCATGACTCACCTCAAGTGCGCATGTACGAAGAAAGAGAAGCCGAGTTGGATCGGCAGGACATCTTGGACGCATTGGAGGAAGAACGCGATGTTGCCAAGGCTCGTTCCGCATTTTATCAGCAGCAGGCTCGAAGATACCAAAGCAGAGAAGTACGAGCCAAGACTTACAACGTTGGCGAACTGGTTCTACGCCTGCCGGACAAGAAAAAGGACAAGCTCAAGCCCAAATGGGAAGGCCCCTTGATCATCGATAAAGTCTTGACCCGCGGAGCGTACCGTCTACGAAATACGTCGGATAACCGACTCGAGCCGAACCCATGGAACGCAGCCCGCCTCCGAAGATTCTATGCCTAGCGCCGGACTAAGAGTTCGTCCCTTTCCCCCCGTCCAATTTTTTTACTTCAGCTGCCTTTTGTTTATCTTTTTCTTCTCAACCCTATTCATCAAAGCCTTAAAAGGCCTACTTGCGCATCGTTCGCGCGCAATTGATGTGCTATCCGCACTCATTATACCTGGGGGCTTCTTTACCAGAAGCTTAATTATAAGGGCTTCATGCCCAGCACATGTGTCAAGCCTCCACATGTACCTTTTATTCACCATTATATGCATCAATATGACTTAACTTTTGGCCAAGCTGGGTTGCCTGGCTCCTGTGCTTACCCCTACGTTCCCGATTGTTCGGCTAGGAGGTAAAGGGAGCACCTCTGTGATTGTTACTGCCGGGTCAGCCGGATGTGTACCTCAGACTGGGTGAAGCCGAAAGCTAGCGTTCTTAAGGGAATATTCGGTCGGTGACTTAAAAGATGATTTTTTATCCACTTATTTATCTGCCCCCAGATGTTTTTCTGCTTTTTTTCGCAGTCCGGACATGCACTTTAGGGCATGCCACCCCCAGAGGAAAGGAACCCTTAACGGAACTATTCTCCCTGGAAGATGTTTCTTACTATTCATGTAATATAACATAACTAGTTGGGCACTTGTCTGATAAAGCACTAATGACCCCTACGCCTGGTCTCCATGCATACCCCGGTTGTTTCATAACCGAGAAGGTATTCGGACACACTCCGGACTCTAGGGTCCCGAGGTCGAAGCGAAAAGGTCGGCAAAGACAAACGATCTACAATCCGGCTAGAAGGCATTCTATATGTCATTTTATAATACATTGTCAAATCGACTGATTGTATTCTTCCTCAATCCCGTCTAACAGGTTGTCTAATTTATAGTCCTGTTGGGAAAATTTAGCGGCCAAATCTACTTGGCCGTATACTAAACTCACAGGGATCTCCTTCCCATCGGGCCCCACAGGTCCGACTTCGGCCATGTGGTTGGGATCCGCCTTCTTGTACCGCGTCTTTACCATGGCCCAGGCCTCCCTGGCACCTTGGCGGAAGGCCGAAATCTTCCATAAATGGAAGCGCTGCCGCACTCCCTGAAGCTTCTCCGCAAGCTCCCCAAGACCCTCGGGTAAGGAGAAGGCTGGCCATAAAGCCTGGATGACGCCGCTCATTGCCTGCCGAACTCGTTCGATCAGTTGCAACAATTCGGGAAGTTTATCACCCGTTGATACGGGCATCTCCTCCGCAGGGCGACCTGTGAGCATACCTGCAGACATATTCTGTCAAATCGACTTCCTCGCCGAACTCTTCTTTTCAAAGGAGTTCGCTCAAGCACTTACTATAGATGCCGCGACGAAGCCGCTGATTCTCCTTAACGGAGCCCGACAGCTCGGCCCGAACGCCTTTCAGCTCTTCTCCAAGCTGGGCATGGGCATCCTGGAGCTTGTTCCTTTCATGCTGCACCTTATGCAGCACCCTCTCGCCGGCCTTTAGTTGGCGCAGAAGTTCTTGCCTGTCCGGATCTTGTCCGGCAGCACCTGCAACGTCACTTTTTAGACTTGCGCAAAGGCCAAATGCTACTTATCTTTCTAAAATAATGCGTTACCAGGAGAGGTCCCTGTGTTTCCTCCTGCGCCAGAGAGTGCGGCCTCAAGTTGGGCCTTGCACTCCTGCAGCTCCTGAGACAGTTGGGTATTCTTCTCGGTAAGATCCTACATTTCATATGATCCTTAAATCAGTTAATATAACTACTTTAAGTCTCGGGGGCTACTGGCATATACAACTATTAAATTCTCTTACCCGTATGTCTTTTACATACTGCTCCGTGGCTCTGGTAAAACCATCTTGAGCAGCACGAAGGTGCGTGTCCCCCGCATTAAAGGCATTCAACGCCTCGGGGGAGAAGCACGCGTCACGAAATACTGTCCGGCGGCGCCTGTGATTCATGGCACTCTCCACCTCAGACTTGGTGGCGGACAGTCTGTCGGCATCCTCCGTCGGAGGAACATCCGGCTCGCGCCTTGCGCTCGCCTCCCCCTCCAGACCAGGTGCTGGAGCCTGGCTGGTAGAGGTTGGATTGGCAACCTCCACGCCCGCAGTCCGGCGGGCGCTTTTTTCCCTACAAAAGTCATGAGCACTCAAACGCTTCCTAGGAACATTGCTCTAAATAATGAATTGTGAGCTACACCTTTGCGGCAACGTTTCAGTCCGCGCCGCGCTCCTCTTCCGCCTACTGGTCCGGACTGGCCTTTGTTGGTCAGCCACCGCGCGCTCGGCTTCTCGCCCTAGGGGCGCCTCCTGCACGGCGCCATCATATACGGTGGTCAGAAATAAGCAAGGAAGGAATGACGGTGTCAGGACTTCGGTCGCAATCACCTGGGAAGCCGGATATAGTCCGGGATAGTCGGCCGTGATGGCGACTAAAGCATTGTCCATGCTGAGCTGGTGGAACACCCCGTCGATTAGCTCCACCTTTATGTCCGGATCCTCTTCGGAGGCCGGATCCCGGGATCTCTCTGGATCCTCGGGTTGCGGAGCTGGACTTAGCATGTCCTCCACGATCCGGCGCAGTTCCTGCGTCGAAAGAAGAACACAATATAAGAAATTTAAGTTTCAAAAAGCATGGGTCGGGCACGCAGAGTGTTCGCTTACCCAAGGCTGGGGATTATTCATGGAGAACCCATTTAACGGGTTCGTCCGAAGGAAATCCTCCTTCTCCCCCTTATACAGGCCGGACAGGATCGTCACCAGGTCTTCGACCAAATCCGGCCCTTTACGGCCATGACGGGTGGCATCGTCCTCCCCGTTGAAATCCCACATGGGGTGGCCCCTGTATTGTAGTGGCTGCACCCCCCGCATAATGCATGTTGCCATGACTCCAATCATGGTCAACCCGGAATGGTCTAGTAACCTTATTCGGCCCATCAAATAATGGACGCTCTTGTCTTCCTCCAGTTGGGGGCTCCGCGGACGCCAACTAAGGCGTTTCTTCAGAGGAGCATTGCTGAACTCCGGGAGGCCGATCCGAAGAGGGTCCGGCAGTGGAGCGTCTTCTATATAAAACCATCCTGAAGGCCAGTCTTCGGACGCCTTCTTAGGGGTTCCGGATGGATATCCGGTCCCGGCAATACGCCATATTTCGGCGCCGCCCACTTGATATATGGACCCCTCGTGAGAGCGGGGTACAAGGCAGAACAACCTCTTCCACAGCGTGAAATGGGGCTCGACGCCCAGGAATAGCTCGCAAAGAGCTACGTAACCCGCAATATGCAGGATTGAGGCGGGCGTGGGGTGATGAAGCTGGAGTCCGCAGAACTCCAGGAGCCCGCGGAGGAATGGATGTACAGGAAATCCGAGCCCCCTTATCAGATAGGGGACGAAGCATACCCGCTCCCCTTTGTTGGGACTTGGGGTAACCTCCGCTTGCTTCCCACCTTTGTAGGTGGCCAGCCCGGCTCGAACCGGAACCATAAAGGCTGGAGGGAGATATCCCCCCGCTTGGAGCTTCACCAGCTCGTTGTGCGGAACAGAGCATCTCCTCCAATCTCTTGGCAAAGGGCTGGGAGCGCGAGAAGAGGAGCCGCATTGACGGTCCATGATGGAATGGATTCTTGGTCGAAAGCGCTCCGATGAGTATTTGCGGGAGGAAGATGGTGATTTGGATCTGGATTCTTGCCTCCCTTATAGGTAGATTATTCGCACAACTAGGGGGTAAAACATAAAAGACACCCTGGCTTTTCACATTCGCGCGACGCGTGGAAGAAGGCCATTATTGGGCGTGGAAGCCAAGACGTGCAACATTGATGAGGAAGCCGAACACTATTCCGCAGGTACGTAGAACTTGAAGGAGAACCCGCCTTGCAACGCCGAAGACTACACACACGTTGGACTTATCGTCATTGAAGCCTGGTTCGGGGGCTACTGAGGGAGTCCCGAATTAGGGGGTGTCCGGATAGCCGGACTATCATCATCGACCGGACTCCAAGACTATGAAGATACAAGATTGAAGACTTCGTCCCGTGTCTGGATGGGACTTTCCTTGGCGTGGAAGGCAAGCTTGGCGATACGGATACGTAGATCTCCTACCATTGTAACCGACTCTATGTAACCCTAGCCCTCTCCGATGTCTATATAAACCGGATGGCTCTAGTCCGTAGGACAACAACAACCATTACAATCATACCATAGGCTAGCTTCTAGGGTTTAGCCTCCTTGATCTCGTGGTAGATCCACTCTTGTAAACATCCACAATATCAATATCAATCAAGCAGGACGTAGGGTTTTACCTCCATCAAGAGGGCCCGAACCTGGGTAAAACATCGTGTCCCTTGTCTCCTGTTACCATCCGCCTAGACGCACAGTTCGGGACCCCCTACCCGAGATCCACCGGTTTTGACACCGACAGTCATCCTCACAGTATTCTTCTTGAACCACCAACCCGCGAGAAGGAGTCTTCTTGGTGAAGTTGTTCTTGTTGGGGAAGGACTTGGCTTTGTCTTTTTGAATGAACTTGCCACCATTGTCTTCCCGCTTCTCGTATGGACAATCCGTAACGAAATGACTGACATTGCCACAGTTGAAACAAGTTCTAACTCGTTGCTTCCCTTTGAGGCCACTTGAGTTGTTCTTGTTAAAGTTGGGTCTTGTAGTCTTCTTACTCCAAAACTGTCTAGAGGCAAGAGCCATGTGCTCATGATAATCATACTTCGTGTCCTCGGGGTTGCTCTCCTCATCTTCCTCTTCTTCTTCTTCTTCCACACTAACCTTGGCCTTCAAGGCAAGATTGGGCTTCTTTGCCCTTTGGGAACGGAGCACCGCATTGTCGGCGGTCTTATCCAAGATGTTCATTGCAACAAACTCATCCAACACTTCACCAGAGGTCATGGAGTGGAAGTCCGGTCTTTGGTGGATGATGGAGGACATGGCCTTGTTGTAGGGCATCATGGCCTTGAGGAACTTGCGCTTGATCCAGTTGTCATCCGTGTCCTTACTCCCATGATCTCGGAGTGCGACCGCAAGTTTGGTCACTCTTCGAAAGAGCTCACGAGGTTCTTCATCTTCTTTCATTGCAAACTCATCGGCTTCATCTTGCACCACTTCATAGCTGGAGCGTTGAATGCTAGCACTTCCTCTATACATACGCTCGACACACTTCCATGCTTCTTTAGCCATGACATGAGGTCGAAGATGAGGGAGATCTTCGGGAAGGATAGCATCTTGGATGATGAAGAGAGCACTCTCATTGAATTGATTGTCCACTTCTTATCGAGGGGTGAAGTTGCTTGGATCATGAGGATGGAAACCTTCTTCAATGATTCTCCAATGGTTAGTATTCACATGTTTTAAGTGACGCTTGAAGCGATAAACCCAAGAATCATAATCTTCATTTTTCACATATTTAGGAGGAGGACCGGCATGATTCAAATGAGTAGAGGGGATTGGTCCTCTATACACCGGGGGTTCCACATGGGCAAAGATGCCGGTGCCATTTCTACCACTAGTAGAAGGACTCTTTTCATTGTTAGCTTCGCCCTTATCGGAGTTAGCATCCGTCACCTTGTTAGTGGGATCACCCACTTTCATTGGTGAGGTAGATAGTTTAAGTCCCTCTAGAAATTCAGTAAACATGCTTTTAACCTCGGCCGTCATGGAGGTTTTCAATGTGTCTAAAGCCACATTGAATTCCTCACAAGAGACCGAGGTTCCCCCTTCGGCCGAAGACGAGATGGGATTCACACCGGAGTGCTCCTCCGCTCCGTCGTTGGTGTCAACCATACTCTTCGGACGGCAAAGTCCTTAATAAAGAGACGAGGCTCTGATACCAATTGAAAGGATCGATATGGTTGACTAGAGGGGGGTGAATAGGCAACTAACAATTTTTAGACTTTTCTTTAACAATTTAAACCTTGCAATGAAATAGGTTGTCTAGATGTGCAACTACGTGGACAACCTATATGATGCAAAGACAATGAGCACACAAGAAAGCAATGGATATAGCACAAGTAAGCTTGCAAAAGTAAAGGGATAAGATAACCAAGAGTGGAGCCGGTGGAGACGAGGATGTGTTACCGAAGTTCCTTCCTTTTAAGGGGAAGTATGTCTCCATTAGAGCGGTGTGGAGGCACAATGCTTCCCAAGAAGCCACTAGGGCCACCGTAATCTCCTCACGCCCTCACACAATGCGAGATGCCGTGATTCCACTATTGGAGCCCTTGAAGGCGGCAACCGGACCTTGACAAGCAAGATTGGGGCTATCTCCACAACACTTGGAGGCTCCCAATAATCCTGCGAAGCTTCACCACAGTGGAGTATGGCTTCGAGGTGACCTCAACCGTCTAGGGTGCTCAACACCCAAGAGTAACAAGATCCGCTAGGGATAAGTGGGGGGAATCAAATATCCTGTGGTGGAAGTGTAGATCGGGCACTTGTCACCCAATCCTGAGCAAATCAACAAGTTTGATTGGCTAGGGAGAGAGATCGAGTGAAAAAGGATGCTTGGAGCAGCAATGGAGCTTGGAGATGGAAGAGGTAGTCAACTAGAGGTAGAAGACGCCCCTTTTATAGTCATGGACAAATTCCAACCGTTATTCACATGTTCAGCCCGCGACACACGGTACTACCGCTCCAGGGGCGCGGTACTACCGCGAGGCTGTGCGGTACTACCTGTTGGGGAACGTAGTAATTTCAAAAAAATTCCTACGTACATGCAAGATCATGGTGATGGCATAGCAACGAGAGGAGAGAGTGTTGTCCATGTACCCTCGTAGACCGTAAGCGGAAGCGTTATGACAACGCGGTTGATGTAGTCGTACGTCTTCACGATCCGAACGATCCAAGCACCGAACGTACGGCACCTCCGAGTTCAGCACACGTTCAGCTCGATGACGATCCCCGGGCTCTGATCCAACAAAGCTTCGGGGATGAGTTCCGTCAGCACGACGGCGTGGTGACGATGATGATGCTCTACCGGCGCAGGGCTTCGCCTAAACTCCGCGACGATATGACCGAGGTGGAATATGGTGGAGGGGGGCACCGCACACGGCTAAGGAACGATCCGTAGATCAACTTGTGTGTCTATGGGGTGCCCCCTGCCCCCGTATATAAAGGAGGGAGGGGGGAGGCCGACCGGCCCTTGTTGGGCGCGCCGGGAGGAGGAGTCCTCCTCCTAGTAGGAGTAGGACTCCTCCTTTCCTACTCCTACTAGGAGGGGAAGGAAGGGGGAGAGGAGGGGAAGGAAAGAGGGGGGCGCCGCCTCCCCTCCTAGTCCAATTCGGACCAGAGGGAGAGGGGGCGCGCGGCCCTTCTTGGCCGCCCCTCTCTCTTCCCACCAAGGCCCATGTGGCCCATTAACTCTCCGGGGGGGGGGGTCCGGTAACCCTCCAGCACTCCGGTTTTCTCCGAAATCACCCGGAACACTTCCGGTGTCCGAATATAGTCGTCCAATATATCAATCTTTATGTCTCGACTATTCCGAGACTCCTCGTCATGTCCGTGATCACATCCGGGACTCCGAACAAACTTTGGTACATCAAAACTTATAAACTCATAATAAAACTGTCATCGTAACGTTAAGCGTGCGGACCCTACGGGTTCGAGAACTATGTAGACATGACCTAGAACCATTCTCGGTCAATAACCAATAACGGGACCTGGATGCCCATACTGGTTCCTACATATTCTACGAAGATCTTTATCGGTCAAACCGCATAACAACATACGTTGTTCCCTTTGTCATCGGTATGTTACTTGCCCGAGATTCGATCGTCGATATCCAATACCTAGTTCAATCTCGTTACTGGCAAGTCTCTTTACTCTTTACGTAATGCATCATTCCGTAACTAACTCATTAGCTACATTGCTTGCAAGGCTTATAGTGATGTGCATTACCGAGAGGGCCCAGAGATACCTCTCTGACAATCGGAGTGACAAAACCTAATCTCGAAATACGCCAACTCAACATGTACCTTTGGAGACACCTGTAGTACTCCTTTATAATCACCCAGTTACGTTGTGACGTTTGGTAGTACCCAAAGTGTTCCTCCGGTAAACGGGAGTTGCATATTTCTCATAGTTACAGGAACATGTATAAGTCATGAAGAAAGCAATAGTAGCATACTAAACGATCAAGTGCTAGGCTAACGAAATGGGTCATGTCAATCACATCATTCTTCTAATGATGTGATCCCATTAATCAAATGACAACACATGTCTATGGTTAGGAAACATAACCATCTTTGATTAATGAGCTAGTCAAGTAGAGGCATACTAGTGACTATATGTTTGTCTATGTATTCACACATGTATCATGTTTCCGGTTAATACAATTCTAGCATGAATAATAAACATTTATCATGATATGAGGAAATAAATAATAACTTTATTATTGCCTCTAGGGCATATTTCCTTCAGTCTCCCACTTGCACTAGAGTCAATAATCTAGATTACATAGTAATGATTCTAACACCCATGGAGTCTTGGTGTTGATCATGTTTTGCTCGTGAGAGAGGCTTAGTCAACGGGTCTGCAACATTCAGATCCGTATGTATTTTGCAAATCTCTATGTCTCCCACTTGGACTTGGTCCCGAATGGAATTGAAGCGTCTCTTGATGTGCTTGGTCCTCTTGTGAAATCTGGATTCCTTTGCCAAAGCAATTGCACCAGTATTGTCACAGAAGATCTTCATTGGTCCCGATGCACTAGGTATGACACCTAGATCGGTAATGAACTCCTTCATCCAGACTCCTTCATTTGCTGCTTCAGAAGCAGCTATGTACTCCGCTTCACATGTAGATCCCGCCACGACGCTTTGTTTAGAACTGCACCAACTTACAGCTCCACCGTTTAATAAAAACACGTATCCGGTTTGCGATTTAGAATCGTCCGGATCAGTGTCAAAGCTTGCATCAACGTAACCATTTACGACTAGCTCTTTGTCACCTCCATATACGAGAAACATATCCTTAGTCCTTTTCAGGTATTTCAGGATGTTCTTGACCGCTGTCCAGTGATCCACTCCTGGATTACTTTGGTACCTTCCTGCCAAGCTTATTGCTAAGCATACGTCAGGTCTGGTACACAGCATTGCATACATGATAGAGCCTATGGCTGAAGCATAGGGAACATCTTTCATTTTCTCTCTATCTTCTGCTGTGGTCGGGCATTGAGTTTGACTCAACTTCACACCTTGTAGCACAGGCAAGAAACCTTTCTTTGCCTGATCCATTTTGAACTTTTTCAAAATTTTGTCAAGGTATGTGCTTTGTGAAAGTCCTATTAAGCGTCTTGATCTATCTCTATAGATCTTGATGCCCAATATGTAAGCAGCTTCACCGAGGTCTTTCATTGAAAAACTTTTATTCAAGTATCCCTTTATGCTATCCAGAAATTCTATATCATTTCCAATTAATAATATGTCATCTACATATAAAATCAGAAATGCTACAGAGCTCCCACTCACTTTCTTGTAAATACAGGCTTCTCCAAAAGTCTGTATAAAACCATATGCTTTGATCACACTATCAAAACGTTTATTCCAACTCCGAGATGCTTGCACCAGTCCATAAATGGATCGCTGGAGCTTGCACACTTTGTTAGCACCTTTTGGATCAACAAAACCTTCTGGTTGCATCATATACAACTCTTCTTCCAGAAATCCATTCAAGAATGCAGTTTTGACATCCATTTGCCAAATTTCATAATCATGAAATGCAGCAATAGCTAACATGATTCGGACAGACTTAAGCATCGCTACGGGTGAGAAAGTCTCATCGTAGTCAACCCCTTGAACTTGTCGAAAACCTTTCGCAACAAGTCGAGCTTTATAGACAGTTACATTACCATCAGCGTCAGTCTTCTTCTTAAAGATCCATTTATTCTCAATGGCTTGCCGATCATCGGGCAAGTCAACCAAAGTCCATACTTTGTTTTCATACATGGATCCCATCTCAGATTTCATGGCCTCTAGCCATTTTGCGGAATCTGGGCTCATCATCGCTTCCTCATAGTTCGTAGGTTCATCATGGTCAAGTAACATGACTTCCAGAATAGGATTACCGTACCACTCTGGTGCGGATCTTACTCTGGTAGACCTACGAGGTTCAGTAGAAACTTGATCTGAAGTTTCATGATCAATATCATTAGCTTCCTCACTAGTTGGTGTAGTTGTCACAGGAACCGGTTCTTGTGATGAACTACTTTCCAACAAGGGAGTAGATACAGATACAGTTATCTCATCAAGTTCTACTTTCCTCCCACTCACTTCTTTCGAGAGAAACTCCTTCTCTAGAAAGGATCCGATTTTAGCAACGAAAATCTTGCCCTCAGATATGTGATAGAAGGTGTACCCAATAGTCTCTTTTGGGTATCCTATGAAGACACATTTCTCCGATTTGGGTTCGAGCTTATCTGGTTGAAGTTTCTTCACATAAGCATCGCAGCCCCAAACTTTAAGAAACGACAACTTTGGTTTCTTGCCAAACCACAGTTCATAAGGCGTCGTCTCAACGGATTTTGATGGTGCCCTATTTAACGTGAATGCGGCCGTCTCTAAAGCATAACCCCAAAACGATAGCGGTAAATCAGTAAGAGACATCATGGATCGTACCATATCTAGTAAAGTACGATTACAACATTCAGACACACCATTTCGTTGTGGTGTTCCGGGTGGCGTGAGTTGCGAAACTATTCCGCATTGTTTCAAGTGTAGACCAAACTCGTAACTCAAATATTCTCCTCCACGATCAGATCGTAGAAACTTTATTTTCTTGTTACGATGATTTTCCACTTCACTCTGAAATTCTTTGAACTTTTCAAATGTTTCAGACTTGTGTTTCATTAAGTAGATATACCCATATCTGCTCAAATCATCTGTGAAGGTGAGAAAATAACGATACCCGCCGCGAGCCTCAACATTCATTGGACCACAAACATCAGTATGTATGATCTCCAACAAATCAGTTGCTCGCTCCATAGTTCCGGAGAACGGCGTTTTAGTCATCTTGCCCATGAGGCACGGTTCGCAAGTACCAAGTGATTCATAATCAAGTGATTCCAAAAGCCCATCAGTATGGAGTTTCTTCATGCGCTTTACACCGATATGACCTAAACGACAGTGCCACAAATAAGTTGCACTATCGTTATCAACTCTGCATCTTTTGGTTTCAACACTATGAATATGTGTATCACTACTATCGAGATTCAATAAAAATAGACCACTCTTCAAGGGTGCATGACCATAAAAGATATTACTCATATAAATAGAACAACCATTATTCTCTGATTTAAATGAATAACCGTCTCGCATTAAACAAGATCCAGATATAATGTTCATGCTCAACGCTGGCACCAAATAACAATTATTTAGGTCTAAAACTAATCCCGATGGTAGATGTAGAGGTAGCGTGCCGACCGCGATCACATCGACTTTGGAACCATTTCCCACGCGCATCGTCACCTCGTCCTTAGCCAATCTTCGCTTAATTCGTAGTCCCTGTTTCGAGTTGCAAATATTAGCAACAGAACCAGTATCAAATACCCAGGTGCTACTGCGAGCATTAGTAAGGTACACATCAATAACATGTATATCACATATACCTTTGTTCACTTTGCCATCCTTCTTATCCGCCAAATACTTGGGGCAGTTCCGCTTCCAGTGTCCAGTCTGCTTGCAGTAGAAGCACTCAGTTTCAGGCTTAGGTCCAGACTTGGGTTTCTTCTCTTGAGCAGCAACTTGCTTGCCGTTCTTTTTAAAGTTCCCCTTCTTCTTCCCTTTGCCCTTTTTCTTGAAACTGGTGGTCTTGTTAACCATCAACACTTGATGCTCCTTTTTGATTTCTACCTCCGCAGCCTTTAGCATTGCGAAGAGCTCGGGAATAGTCTTGTTCATCCCTTGCATATTATAGTTCATCACAAAGCTCTTGTAGCTTGGTGGCAGTGATTGGAGAATTCTGTCAATGACACTATCATCAGGAAGATTAACTCCCAGTTGAATCAAGTGATTATTATACCCAGACATTTTGAGTATGTGTTCACTGACAGAACTATTCTCCTCCATCTTGCAGCTATAGAACTTATTGGAGACTTCATATCTCTCAATCCGGGCATTTGCTTGAAATATTAACTTCAACTCCTGAAACATCTCATATGCTCCATGACGTTCAAAACGTCGTTGAAGACCCGGTTCTAAGCCGTAAAGCATGGCACACTGAACTATCGAGTAGTCATCAGCTTTGCTCTGCCAGACGTTCTTAACGTCGTCAGTTGCATCAGCAGCAGGCCTGGCACCCAGCGGTGCTTCCAGGACGTAACTTTTCTGTGCAGCAATGAGGATAATCCTCAGGTTACGGACCCAGTCCGTGTAATTGCTACCATCATCTTTCAACTTTGCTTTCTCAAGGAACGCATTAAAATTTAACGGAACAACAGCACGAGCCATCTATCTACAAACAAACATAGACAAGCAAAATACTATCAGGTACTAAGTTCATGATAAATTTAAGTTCAATTAATCATATTACTTAAGAACTCCCACTTAGACAGACATCTCTCTAGTCATCTAAGTGATCACGTGATCCAAATCAACTAAACCATGTCCGATCATCACGTGAGATGGAGTAGTTTCAATGGTGAACATCACTATGTTGATCATATCTACTATATGATTCACGTTCGACCTTTCGGTCTCCGTGTTCCGAGGCCATATCTGTATCTGCTAGGCTCGTCAAGTATGACCTGAGTATTCCGCGTGTGCAACTGTTTTGCACCCGTTGTATTTGAACGTAGAGCCTATCACACCCGATCATCACGTGGTGTCTCAGCACGAAGAACTTTCACAACGGTGCATACTCAGGGAGAACACTTCTTGATTATTAAGTGAGAGATCATCTTAAAATGCTACCGTCAATCAAAGCAAGATAAGATGCATAAAGGATAAACATCACATGCAATCAATATAAGTGATATGATATGGCCATCATCATCTTGTGCTTGTGATCTCCATCTTCGAAGCACCGTCGTGATCACCATCGTCACCGGCGCGACACCTTGATCTCCATCGTAGCATCGTTGTCGTTATGCCATCTATTGCTTCTACGACTATCGCTACCTCTTAGTGATAAAGTAAAGCAATTACAGGGCGTTTGCATTTCATACAATAAAGCGACAACCATATGGCTCCTGCCAGTTGCTGATAACTTCGGGTACAAAACACGATCATCTCATACAATAAAATATAGCATCACGTCTTGACCATATCACATCACAACATGCCCTGCAAAAACAAGTTAGACGTCCTCTACTTTGTTGTTGCAAATTTTACGTGGCTGCTACGGGCTTAGCAAGAACCGTTCTTACCTACACATCAAAACCACAACGATAGTTTGTCAAGTTGGTGCTGTTTTAACCTTCGCAAGGACCGGGCGTAGCCACACTCGGTTCAACTAAAGTGAGAGAGACAGACACCCGCAGGTCACCTTTAAGCAATGAGTGCTCGTAGCGGTGAAAGCAGTCTCGCGTAAGCGTACGCGTAATGTCGGTCCGGGCCGCTTCATCTCACAATGCCGCTGAACCAAAGTATGACATACTGGTAAGCAGTATGACTTATATCGCCCACAACTCACTTGTGTTCTACTCGTGCATATAACATCAACGCATAAAACCTAGGCTCGGATGCCACTGTTGGGGAACGTAGTAATTACAAAAAATTTCCTACGTACACGCAAGATCATGGTGATGGCATAGCAACGAGAGGGGAGAGTGTTGTCCACGTACCCTCGTAGACGTAAGCGGAAGCGTTATGACAACGCGGTTGATGTAGTCGTACGTCTTCACGATCCGACCGATCCAAGCACCGAACGTACGGCACCTCCGAGTTCAGCACACGTTCAGCTCGATGACGATCCCCGGGCTCCGATCCAGCAAAGCTTCGGGGATGAGTTCCGTCAGCACGACGGCGTGGTGACGATGATGATGCTCTACCGGCGCAGGGCTTCGCCTAAACTCCGCGACGATATGACCGAGGTGGAATATGGTGGAGGGGGGCACCGCACACGGCTAAGGAACGATCCGTAGATCAACTTGTGTGTCTATGGGGTGCCCCCTGCCCCCGTATATAAAGGAGGGAGGGGGGAGGCCGGCCGGCCCTTGTTGGGCGCGCCAGGAGGAGGAGTCCTCCTCCTAGTAGGAGTAGGACTCCTCCTTTCCTACTCCTACTAGGAGGGGAAGGAAGGGGGAGAGGAGGGGAAGGAAAGAGGGGGCGCCCCCCCCTCCTAGTCCAATTCGGACCAGAGGGAGAGGGGGCGCGCGGCCCTTCCTGGCCGCCCCTCTCTCTTCCCACCAAGGCCCATGTGGCCCATTAACTCTCCGGGGGGGGGGGTTCCGGTAACCCTCCGGCACTCCGGTTTTCTCCGAAATCACCCGGAACACTTCCGGTGTCCGAATATAGTCGTCCAATATATCAATCTTTATGTCTCGACTATTTCGAGACTCCTCGTCATGTCCGTGATCACATCCGGGACTCCGAACAAACTTCGGTACATCAAAACTTATAAACTCATAATAAAACTGTCATCGTAACGTTAAGCGTGCGGACCCTACGGGTTCGAGAACTATGTAGACATGACCTAGAACCATTCTCGGTCAATAACCAATAGCGGGACCTGGATGCCCATACTGGTTCCTACATATTCTACGAAGATCTTTATCGGTCAAACCGCATAACAACATACGTTGTTCCCTTTGTCATCGGTATGTTACTTGCCCGAGATTTGATCGTCGGTATCCAATACCCAGTTCAATCTCGTTACCGGCAAGTCTCTTTACTCGTTCCGTAATGCATCATCCCGTAACCAACTCATTTCGTCACATTGCTTGCAAGGCTTATAATGATGTGCATTACCGAGAGGGCCCAGAGATACCTCTCCGACAATCGGAGTGACAAAACCTAATCTCGAAATACGCCAACTCAACATGTACCTTTGGAGACACCTGTAGTACTCCTTTATAATCACCCAGTTACGTTGTGACGTTTGGTAGTACCCAAAGTGTTCCTCCGGTAAACGGGAGTTGCATATTTCTCATAGTTACAGGAACATGTATAAGTCATGAAGAAAGCAATAGCAGCATACTAAACGATCAAGTGCTAGGCTAACGAAATGGGTCATGTCAATCACATCATTCTTCTAATGATGTGATCCCATTAATCAAATGACAACACATGTCTATGGTTAGGAAACATAACCATCTTTGATTAATGAGCTAGTCAAGTAGAGGCATACTAGTGACTATATGTTTGTCTATGTATTCACACATGTATCATGTTTCCGGTTAATACAATTCTAGCATGAATAATAAACATTTATCATGATATGAGGAAATAAATAATAACTTTATTATTGCCTCTAGGGCATATTTCCTTCACTACCGTGGCTGACCATAGTACTACCGCGACAGCAACACAGGCCGGAACTAGCCTGATAAGGGGGCAGTACTACCGCTCGCGCGGTACTACCGCACACACCTGCGGTACTACCGCACGGCAGGAAAGTCACGGCCTGGGAAGGGCGCGGATGAAATAAATTATGTCCGTGCCTACTTCCGCTGAACCGGAGGAGGTGCAAAAATCCGATGCGGTACTACCGCCGGCGAGGCGCGGTACTACCGTGCGGGCGCGGATGTAAAAAATTACATCCGCACCTACTACCACGACACTGCGGCACTAGGTAGGAGGACCAAGGTACTACGACTCCTAGGGAGCAGTACTACCGTGGGCCTCCATGGTACTACCGCGCTGGACGAGCGGTACTAACGTGGAGGGCGTGGATGTAAAAAATTACATCCGCCCCTACTACCGCACCGGAGCGGCACAAGGCCAGGGAGCCGCGGTACTACCGCTCCAGAAGGGTGGTACTACCGTGACACCCAGCGGTACTACCGCGTGTGCTTGCGGTACTACCGCAAGCACAACAGTAGTCGTCAGATTTCTGTACAACCAAGATAACGAAGGGAAGCTCCAAAGTGCAGGGAAAGGAGGAACAAGTGTATGTGTTGATTCCACCCAAACCTTTCCGACGCGGACCCCCTCTTAATAGTACGGCTCTCCTACGACTCAAATCCACCGAAGAGAAACGTAGAACGACGCCGACTTCAATAGTCTCCGAGGGGCACCGAATCGTCTCATGCCTAGATATGAATAACCTGAGAAACTCAAGGCACACGATTAGTCCGCAAAAGCATTGTCATCAATCACCAAAACACCTGAGGGAAGAATATGCCCTTACAGGGTTTACTAGAGTCAATAATCTAGTTCACATCGCTTATGTGATTAACACCCAAAGAGTACTAAGGTGTGATGCTGTTTTGCTCGTGAGAGAAGCTTAGTCAACGGGTCTGTCAACATTCAGAGCCGTATGTATTTTGCAAATATTCTGTGTCTACAATGCTCTGTACGGAGCTACCCTGGCTAATTGCTCCCACTTTCAATATGTATCCAGATTGAGACTTAGAGTCATCTGGATCGGTGTAAAAGCTTGCACTGATGTAACTCTTTACGATGGGTTCTTTTATCACCTCCATAATTGAGAAATATTTCCTTAGTCCTCACTAAGGATATTCTTGACCAATGTTCAGTGATCTACTCCTAGATCACTATTGTACCCCCTTGCCAAATTCAGAGCAAGGTATACAATAGGTCTGGTACATAGCATAACATACTTTATAGAACCTATGACTGAGCATAGGGAATGCCTTTCATTAACTTTTCTATTTTCTGCGTGGTCGGGACTTGAGTCTTACTCAATTTCACACCTTTGCAACACAGGCAAGAACTCTTTCTTTGACTGTTCCATTTTGAACTACTTCAAAAACTTGACAAGGTGTGTACTTATTGAAAAACTTATCAAGCGTCTTGATCTATCTCAATAGATCTTGATGCTCAATATGTAAGTAGCTTTACTGAGATCTTTCTTTTAAAAAACTCCTTTCAAATACTCCTTTATGCTTTCCAGAAAAATTCTACATCATTTCTGATCAACAATATGTTACTCACATATATTTATCAGAAAGGCGGTAGTGCTCCCACTCACTTTATTGTAAATACAGGCTTCACCGCAAGTCTGTATAAAACTATATGCTTTGATCAACTTATCAAAGCGTATATTCCAACTCTGAGATGCTTGCACCAGTCCATAGATGGATTGCTGGAGCTTGCACATTTTGTTAGCACCTTTAGGATTGACAAAACCTTCTGGTTGCATCATATACAACTCTTCTTTAAGAAAACCATTAAGGAATGCAGTTTTGACATCCATTTGCCAGATTTCATAAAATGTGGCAATTGCTAACATGATTCGGACAGATTTAAGCATCGCTATAGTTGAGAAAATCTCATTGTAGTCAACACCTTGAACTTGTCGAAAACCTTTTTGCGACAAGTCGAGCGTTGTAGATAGTAACACCACTATCATCGTATGTCTTCCTCTTGAAGATCCATTTATACAATATGGCTTGCCGATCATTGGGCAACTCCACCAAAGTCCACACTTTGTTCTCATACATGGATCCCATCTCAGATTTCATGGCCTCAAGCCATTTCACAGAATCTGGGCTCATCATCGCTTCCTCATAGTTCGTAGGCTCATCATGGTCTAGTAATATGACTTCCAGAATAGGATCACCATACCACTCTGGTGCGGACTGTACTTTGGAAGACCTACGAGGTTTTGTAGTAACTTAATCTGAAGTTTCATGATCATCATTAGCTTCCTCACTAATTGGTGTAGGAATCACTGGAACTGATTTCTGTGATGAACTACTTTCCAATTCGGGAGAAGGTACAAATTACCTTATCAAGCTCTACTTTCCTCCCACTCACTTCTTTCGAGAGAAACTCCTTCTCTAGAAAGGATCCATTCTTAGCAACGAATGTTTTGCCTTCGGATCTGTGATAGAAGGTGTACCCTACAGTTTCCTTTGGGTATTCTATGAAGACGCACTTCTCCGATTTGGGTTCGAGCTTATCAGGTTGAAATCTTTTTCACATAAGCATCGCAACTCCAAACTTTAAGAAACAACAGCTTAGGTTTACTGCTAAACCATAGTTCATACGGTGTCGTCTCAACGGATTTAGATGGTGCCCTATTTAAAGTGAATGTAGCTATCTCTAATGCATAACCCCAAAACGATAGTGGTAAATCGGTAAGATATATCATAGATCGCACCATATCCAATAAAGTGCGGTTACGACGTTCGGACACACCATTACACTGTGGTGTTCCATGTGGCGTGAGCTGTGAAACTATTCCACATTGTTTAAAATGAAGGCCAAACTCGTAGCTCAAATATTCATCTCCACTTCACTCTGAAATTCTTTGAACTTTTAAACTATTTCAGACTTATATTTCATCAAGTAGATATACGCATATCTGCTCAAATCATCTGTGAAGGTCAGAAAATAACGATACCCGCCACAAGTATCAACACTCATTGGACCGCATACATCGGTATGTATTATTTCCAACAAGTTAGTAGCTCGTTCCATTGTTTCGGAGAATGGAGTTTTAGTCATCTTGCCCAAAAGGCACGGTTCGCAAGCATCAAATGATTCATAACCAAGTGATTCCGAAAATCCATCTTTATGGAGTTTCTTCATGCGTTTTACACCAATATTACCCAAATAGCAGTGCCACAAATAAGTTGCACTATCATTATTAACTTTGCATCTTTTGGCATCAACATTATGAATATGTGTATCACTATGATCAAGATTCAATAAACCATCACCATTGGGTGTACGACCATAGAAGGTTTTATTCATGTAAACAGAATAACAATTTATTCTCTATCTTAGATGAATAATCGTATCGCAATAAACATGATCTTATCATATTTATGCTCAACGCAAACACCAAATAACATTTATTTAGGTTTAACACTAATCTCAAAAATATAGGGAGTGTGTGATGATGATCATATCAATCTTGGAACTACTTCCAACACTCAGCGTCACTTCCCCTTCAACTAGTCTCTGTTTATTCTGTAACTCCTGTTTCGAGTTACTAATCTTAGCAACCGAACAAGTATCAAATACTTAGGGGCTACTATAAACACTAGTAAGGCACACATCAATAACCTGTATATCAAATATACCCTTGTTCAATTTGCCATCCTTCTTATCCACCAAATATTCAGGGCATTTCCGCTTCCAGTGACCATTTTCTTTGCAGTGTAAGCACTCAGTTTCAAGCTTTGGTCTAGCTTTGGGCTTCTTCGCAGGAGTGACAACTTGCTTGTCATTATACTTGAAGTTCCCTTTCTTTCCCTTTGCCCTTCTCTTGAAACTAGTGGTCTTGTCAATTATCAGCACTTGATGCTCTTTCTTGATTTCTACCTTCGTCGATTTCAACATCACGAAGAGCTCGAGAATCGTTTTCGTCATCCCTTGCATACTATAGTTCATCACGAAGTTCTAGTAACTTGGTGATGGTGACGAGAGAACTCTGTCAATCACTATCTTATCTGGAAGATTAACTCCCACTTGATTCAAGCGATTGTAGTACCCAGACAATCTGAGCACATGCTCACTAGTTGAGCGATTCTCCTCCATCTTTTAGCCATAGAACTTGTTGGAGACTTCATATCTCTCAACTCGGGTATTTGCTTGAAGTATTAACTTCAACTCCTGGAACATTTCATATGGTCCATGACGTTCAAAAACGTCTTTGAAGTCCCGATTCTAAGCCATTAAGCATGGTGCACTAAACTATCAAGTAGTCATCATATTGAGCTAGCCAAACGTTCATAACATCTGCATCTGCTCCTGCAATAGGTCTGTCACCTAGCGGTGCATTAAGGACATAATTCTTCTGTGCAGCAATGAGGATAAACCTCAGATCACGGATCCAATCCGCATCATTGCTACTAACATCTTTCAACACAATTTTCTCTAGGAACATATCAAAATAAATATATGAAAGCAACAACGCGAGCTATTGATCTACAACATAATTTGCAAAATACTACTAGGACTAAGTTCATGATAAATTTAAGTTCAATTAATCATATTACTTAAGAACTCCCACTTAGACAGACATCTCTCTAGTCGTCTAAGTGATCACGTGATCCAAATCAACTAAACCATGTCCGATCATCACGTGAGATGGAGTAGTTTTCAATGGTGAACGTCACTATGTTGATCATATCTACTATATGATTCACGCTCGACCTTTCGGTCTCCGTGTTTCGAGGCCATATCTGTATATGCTAGGCTCATCAAGTTTAACCTGAGTATTCCGCGTGTGCAACTATTTTGCACCCGTTGTATTTGAACGTAGAGCCTATCACACCCGATCATCACGTGGTGTCTCAGCACGAAGAACTTTCACAACGGTGCATACTCAGGGGGAACACTTGATAATTAGTGAGAGATCATCTTATAATGCTATCGTCATTCAAAGCAAAATAAGATGCATAAAGGATAAACATCACATGCAATCAATATAAGTGATATGATATGGCCATCATCATCTCGTGCTTGTGATCTCCATCTCCGAAGCACCGTCGTGATCACCATCGTCACCGGCGCGACACCTTGATCTCCATCGTAGCGTCGTTGTCGTTTACGCCATCTATTGTTTCTACGACTATCGCTACCGCTTAGTGATAAAGTAAAGCAATTATAGGGCGTTTGCATTTCATACAATAAAGCGACAACCATATGGCTCCTGCCAGTTGCCGATAACTTCGGTTACAAAATATGATCATCTCATACAATAAAATATAGCATCACGTCTTGACCATATCACATCACAACATGCCCTGCAAAAACAAGTTAGATGTCCTCTACTTTGTTGTTGCAAATTTTACGTGGCTGCTATAGGCTGAGCAAGAACCATTCTTACCTACGCATCAAAACCACAACGATAGTTCGTCAAGTTAGTGTTGTTTTAACCTTCGCAAGGACCGGGCGTAGCCACACTTGGTTCAACTAAAGTTGGAGAAACAGACACCCGCCAGCCACCTGTGTGCAAAGCACGTCGATAGAACCAGTCTCGCATAAGCGTACGCGTAATGTCGGTCCGGGCCGCTTCATCCAACAATACCGCTGAACCAAAGTATGACATGCTGGTAAGCAGTATGACTTGTATCGCCCACAACTCACTTGTGTTCTACTCGTGCATATGCCATCTACGCATAAAACCTGGCTCGGATGCCACTATTGGGGAACGTAGTAATTTCAAAAAAATTCCTACCCACACGCAAGATCATGGTGATGCATAGCAACGAGAGGGGAGAGTGTTGTCCACATACCCTCATAGACCGAAAGCGGAAGCGTTATAACAACGTGGTTGATGTAGTTGTACGTGAAAGGATCGACAAGAGGTGTCTAGAGGGGGGGGGGTGATTAGACACTAAGTACCAAAAGTTGTAGTTTTTAACTTCTTCAAGTTGGAGTGAGTTTAGGCACAAGTTTAACACTCACAATACATACCAAGCAAGCATGCAAAGAGTATATGAGCAGCGGAAAGTAAAGCATGCAACTTGCAAGAATGTAAAGGGAAGGGATTGGAGGATTCGAACGCAATTGGAGACACAGATGTTTTTGTCGTGGTTTCGATAGGTGGTGCTATCATACATCCACGTTGATGGAGACTTCAACCCACAAAGGGTAACGGTTGCGCAAGTCCACGGAGGGCTCCACCCATGAAGGGTCCACGAAGAAGCAACCTTGTCTATCCCACCATGGTCGTCGCCCACGAAGGACTTGCCTTACTAGCGGTAGATCTTCACGAAGTAGGCGATCTCCTTGCCCTTAAAAACTCCTTGGTTCAACTCCACAATCTTGTTGGAGGCTCCCAAGTGACACCTAGCCAATCTAGGAGACACCACTCTCCAAGAAGTAACAAATGGTGTGTTGATGATGAACTCCTTGCTCATGTGCTTCAAATGATAGTCTCCCCAACACTCAACTCTCTCTCTCACATGATTTGGATTTGGTGGAAAGAAGATTTGAGTGGAAAGCAACTTGGGGAAGGCTAGAGATCAAGATTCATATGGTAGGAATGGAATATCTTGGCCTCAACACATGAGTAGGTGGTTCTCTCTCAGAAACAACAAGTTGGAAGTGTAGGTTTGTTCTGATGGCTCTCTCCACGAATGAAGAGGAGGTGGAGGGGTATATATAGCCTCCACACAAAATCTAACCGTTACACACAACTTGCCAACTCGGTGGGACCAAATTGAGAAACTCGGTCGGACCGATTCAGCAAATCTAGTGACCGTTAGGATTTTCAGTGGGACCGACATGCAACTCGGTAGGACCGATATGATTAGGGTTAGGGCATAATGTAATCTCAGTGAGACCGATTACACAAACTCGGTGGGACCGATTTTGGTAATAAGCTAACCAGAGAGTTGGTCAGGCAAACTCGGTGAGACCGATTACACAAACTCGGTAGGACCGATTTTGGTAATAAGTTAACCAGAAAGTTTGCATTGTAATCTCGATAGTACCGATTACTCAAATTCGGTGAGACCGATTTTGGTAATGGACATACACAGAGAGATTACAATCCCATCACGGTGAGACCGAGATCCCTATCGGTGAGACCGATTTGCCTAGGGTTTGTGGCAGTGGCTAAGACATCTGAACTCGGTGGCGTCGGATAGAAAGAATCGGTAGGGCCGAGTTAGACTTTTGGTTTAGGACATATGTGGATGTGAGAAAGTAGTTGAGGGCTTTGGAGCATATCACTAAGCACTTTGAGCAAGCAAGCCATTAAGCAACACCTCATCCCTCTTGATAGTATTGGCTTTTCCTATAGACTCAATGTGATCTTGGATCACTAAAATAGAATATGTAGAGTCTTGATCTTGGAGCTTGAGCCAATCCTTTATCCTTAGCATCTTGAAGGGGTTCCACATCCTTTAGTCCATGCCACTCCATTGTTGAACTTGTCTGAAATATACTAGGTTAAAGTGTTAGTCCAACAAGAGATATGTTGACATTAATTACCAAAACCACCCAGGGAGCACTTTTGCTTTCAATCTCCCCCTTTTTGGTAATTGATGACAACATACATCAAAGTCTTAGATAAAGATATAAAGTATAACAAGTAAAGCTTTGGAAAGACATGTAACATGCATAGGCTCCCCCTATATGTATGCAATCATGTAAGTATGGAATGTAGAAGCATGTGAATGCATAGACATGACAGAGTAAGCAATGTGTTACATGTATCTTGGCTATATGCATCAGAGCAAATGATGTGAATATGGGAAATATACCTTCATGCTCATGAGTCCTTATTGCAAACAGTATGTACATCAGCAAGAATTCCTCATACACATGACTGTGATGCATATACTTACCTTGTGGTCTTGAGTTGGCTTGGATGGAATGAACCTGTGAAAATAAAGTTAGATAACACAGATACACTTACTGGCCAGAGCAAACAAAAGAAACCACAAGAGTACCAAGACTGAGATGACATGTAGAGAGTGAGTACTAAGTACCACATTTGATTTAGACATGTCCCCAAAGGTAAAGATGTGCAATGAATTTAAAGAATTTCTTTCCCTTAGATGTCTTGCTCCCCCTGAATCTAGCATGGGATACCAAGAGAAGATAGGGAACAGAAAATCAGAGCAAAATGCAAAATCAGAGATAATGCAAATAGGCACATATGAACATGTCTTTCCCCTCAAGAAGACATGTGGCATCTCTCCTCTTGAACACCAAGCATCTGGGATCCTTGAAGATTACTCTCTCCTTGAGTATTCTCCCCCCTAGAGATATCTCTAACCCTTTGTTGAAGTGATAAGCTTTGATGTGTTCTCTCTCTCCCCTTTGACATAAATTTCCAAGAAGGGTCTTCTGGAATTTGTCATGAATGGGTTTGGTCCTTGAGCCACAGCACAAAGCACTAAGGAAAATGTGATGCTTGTAGAGGACAAGATTCATTGAGTGGAGCTGGATCAAGAGTAATGCAGGAATAAATGGCAAAATGTTTTTCCTGTTGTGAAATCGGTGGCACCGAGTTGGATGCTTCGGTTGCACCGAATGATTTCGGTTAGACCGAAAACAAGAAACCAGTGGGACCGAGTTCATCACAGAGAAAACACTTGTCACCTCAGCTCACTAGACAAGTAAGACCTCACAAGGATTTTCAAGGAATTAACAGAAAGATTTGCAATGAATTGGATGCAGGGAATGCAGAACAAATAGAAAAGAAAGAAATCTAGATGAAGTTTTTTTTGAAAGGGGAAATAAATATGCATGAAACAAATGCAAGAGCACAGAAAAGAACATAAGAGAACTTCATCTAGAATTGGTTGGTGACAAAGTCACCTATGTTAGAGTATATTGACATAGGAGTCAAGTGAGATCACTTGATCATAGGTCATACTCATCGTTTAAGCTCAAAATGGGGTTACCATTTTTCGTTTAAGCATCTTGATGTATTCTCATCTTGTCGAGTTGCTTTGACTCATGACTTGGAGTAAAGCTTCTCTAAGATGGAATAACATACCTTGGGTGGTGGTGTTGATCATGTAGTTGAACTTGTGTGGGTTGCTCAAGGTTGATGTAGCTCATCAAAAGTTGGGAGCACCACTTGGAATTTGAGTTCATCTTCCTACATGGGTTAGTTTTTGCAAGGAAGAGCACTTGTGTATCCAAAATGACAATCATGAAGTTTAACATAGAATTTGTCGAAGGATATGTTTGAATGGTTTCGTGCTTCCTTGTCTTCGACCACCATTGTGTAGAGACTTGGTGATGTAGAGATTGCTCAAGATGTGAGTGAGTTGCAATCTCATAGATTTAGATTCATCCAAGTACCTACATGGGTTAGATAACATGCAAGATGCAAATATATCCAAGACATAAGATTATCAATCATAAGAGAAATATCAAGGATTAGTCATAATCTCATGTCTTGCATCTATCCAATGGAGTTCCCACTCCAAGTTTGAAGCATCAATGATGTTCAATTCACCTCTTAGCCTGCAAAACACTTTCTGATCAAGTGGTTTAGTGAATATATCCGCTAATTGCTTTTCGGTGCGAACATGCTTAAGATTAATGTCACCCTTAGCAACATGATCTCGAATGAAATGATGACGAACTTCAATATGCTTAGTTCGAGAGTGTTGCACGGGATTGTGAGCAATCTTGATAGCACTTTCATTGTCACAAAGTAATGGAACATGTTTCACATATATCCCATAATCTTTAAGAGTTTGGGTCATCCAAAGTAATTGAGCACAACATGAACCAGCGGCAATGTATTCCGCTTCGGCGGTGGATAAGGATACCGAGTTTTGTTTCTTGGAAGAC
Source organism: Triticum aestivum (assembly GCF_018294505.1). NCBI lineage: Eukaryota > Viridiplantae > Streptophyta > Magnoliopsida > Poales > Poaceae > Triticum > Triticum aestivum. The sequence goes on along the minus strand of NC_057807.1, from coordinate 449,862,621 downwards.
CAAGACACAAGAGATCTACCAAGAAATTGACAAGTACCCGAAGTGGACTTTCTATCAACCTTGTCACCGGCATAGTCCGAGTCGGAGTAGCCAACAAGATCGAAAGAGGCCCTCTTAGGATACCAAATGCCAAAATTTGGTGTATGGATTAAGTATCTCACTATCCTTTTCACGGCCTTAAGATGACATTCTTTAGGAGCAGCTTGATATCGTGCACACATGCACACACTTAGCATGATATCGGGACGTGAAGCACATAGATATAACAATGAACCAATCATAGAGCGATAAACCTTTTGATCGACCGGTTCACCATCTTTGGTCAAATCAAGATGTCCACTAGTAGGCATGGGTGTAGTCATACCTTTGCATTCTTGCATATTGAACTTCTTGAATAAGTCCTTGGTGTACTTCGTTTGAGAGACAAAGGTACCTTCCTTAGTTTGCTTGATTTGCAAACCAAGAAAGAATTTGAGTTCACTCATCATAGACATCTCAAACTTCTCCGACATTAGCTTCCCAAACTTTTCACTAAAATGAGGGTTAGTAGAACCAAATATAATATCATCAACATAGATTTGGCATACAAATAGTTCTCCATTGACCCTTTTAGTAAAAAGAGTAGAATCTATTTTTCCAATTTCAAAGCCTTTTTCAATAAGGAACTTGGTCAAGCATTTATACCACGCTCTAGGAGCTTGTTTAAGACCATAAAGAGCTTTGTGAAGTTTGTAAACATGATTAGGTTTCTTAGGATTAACAAAGCCGGGAGGTTGTTTAACATAAACTTCCTCCTCTATTTCACCATTTAGAAAAGCACTTTTAATGTCCATTTGGTACAAGGTGATATCATGGTGATTAGCATAGGCAAGTAAGATGCGAATGGACTCAAGTCTAGCAACGGGAGCATAAGTCTCACCATAGTCCATACCTTCGACTTGTGTGTAGCCTTGGGCGACGAGACGTGCTTTGTTGCGAACTACTTGTCCATCTTCATCTTGCTTGTTGCGAAACACCCATTTGGTACCGATGATGTTGTGGTTGTTGTCGGGCTTCTCAACCAATGTCCAAACTTGATTTCTCTCAAAGTTGTGTAGCTCTTCATGCATGGCATTTATCCAATCCGGATCTTCCAATGCTTCTTCAACCTTCATAGGTTCAATGCTAGAGATGAATGAATAGTGTTCACAAAAGTTAGCTAAACGAGTTTTAGAGCGAGTGATTCTCCCGGTTTGGATATCATTGTAGATTTGCTCGACGGGATGGTCTTTAGCAATTCTTGCTCGAACTCGTGAAAGCTTTTGCTTGGGTCTTGGTTGAACATCTTCTTCATCTTGTTCTTCTTCTTGGCCTTCTTCATTGTTGGCGTTGTCGTTCTCTTGTCGTGGTGGAGAAGGAGGTTGTTGACGTTCGTCTTGGTGCACTTCCTCGTTTTCTTCATCTTGGTGTGTCCCACTTGTGGATGCTTCCATATCAACTCTTGGTTCACCTTGTCGTGAGGTAGAAGCTTCCACTTGGACGGACGAGGTACTCTCCTTCACCTCCGTTGGACGAATCTTGCCAATAGACAAGTCTTGGATTGCTTCCGAGGGATCTTTGTCTCCTACATCAATTGGCAATTGCTCTACCTGCGAGCCGTTAGGTTCATCAAACTTCACATCTACCATTTATTCAACCTTTCGGGTGAAATTGTTGTAGACACGGTATGTGTGAGAGTTTGAGCCATAACCAAGTAGGAAACCTTCATGAGACTTAGGAGCAAATTTAGAACGACGATGCTTATCAAGAATGTAGCACTTTGAGCCGAATACTCGAAAGTATCCAACTTGGGGTTTGTTACCGGTGAGGAGCTCGTATGTTGTCTTGCCGAGTAGCTTGTGAAGATACAAGCGATTTGTTGCATGACAAGCTGTCTCAGCCGCTTCTGCCCAAAAGTGCTTCGGCGTCTTGTACTCATCAAGCATCGTTCTCGCCATTTTGATGAGCGTCCGGTTCTTCCTCTCAGCAACTCCATTTTGTTGAGGTGTGTACGTAGCCGAGAACTCGTGTGAAATCCCTTCTTCATCAAGAAAGGTGTCCACATTTACGTTCTTGTACTCTGTTCCATTGTCGTTGTGAACCTTCTTGATCTTCACTTCAAATTGATTTTGGGCCTTCCTAGCGAAGTTTTTGAAGATCTTTTGAACCTGCGATTTATCATCGAGAAAGAGCACCCATGTAAATCTTGAAAAATCATCAACTATAACTAGACCAAAAGAATTTCCACCGAGACTTTTGTAGGCGTTGGGACCAAAAAGATCCATGTGAAGTAGCTCGAGTGGCCTCCTTGTGGTCATGATGTTCTTCATGGGATGCCTTCCTCCAACCTGTTTACCTGCTTGACAAGCGCTGCAGAGTATATCCTTATCAAATATGACATCGTTAACTCCAAGGATATGATTTCCTTTAATAAGCTTGTCAAGGTTTCGCATACCAACATGACCTAATCGTCTATGCCATAACCAACCTTTAGAGGATTTAGCAATAAAGCAAGTTCTAGGTTGAGCCTTTTTAGTGAAATCAACAATGTATAGATCACCTCTACGTACACCGGTAAAGACCATTTTATGATTATCTCTACGAAACACTTGGCAATCTACTTCAGTAAATAGGACATTGAAACCGAAATCAGCAAGTCTAGATACTGAAAGTAAGTTGTAGCCAAGAGATTCAACGAGCATGACATTTTGTATGGAGCTATCATGTGATATGGCCACCTTACCGAGGCCAACCACCTTACCCTTTGAGTTGTCACCGAAAGTGACATACTTTCGAGGACCATCGTTTTCAGCAAGCTCACGAAACATGTCTTTATCTCCGGTCATGTGATCGGTACATCCACTATCAAGAACCCATTCCTTTCCTCCTGCCATATATCCCCGAAGATTTGCCATAAGACCAAAGTGTCTCATTGCATCATCAAGATCAAAGTCACTATCATCATCCTCATCATAGTATCCATGTTCAACATCGTCATGTGGTGGATCAAATCCTAGAGAGGGTGATTCGTTAGAGTGAGTTTGACAATGATCTTGTTTATGAATTTTATAGCTTCGGAAATAATATCACTAATAATTCCAACATCTCCTTTGGCACGCATAAGGTTTGTAAGCTCAAATAGACAATCACCAAACATAGGATCACTAGAATTCATCTTACTCAAGGCAATAGACTTATGGAGAATTTCATCTAGATTTTTCAAGGAATAATTTGGAAAGCGTTCCTCAAGAAATTTCCATATGGTGTAGGCACACTTAAGAGTAGGCAAACATCCAATCAAGTTTCTAGGCAAGCCTCTAGTGATAAGTTCAACAGTTCTAAGATTGCGAATCATGTCAATTGACTCATCAAGGGTAGGATGCATAGGATCAACATGAGGTGCACAAGGGCTAGCAATGTACTTGTTCAAATGATATTGATTGAAAATCACAAGCATCTCATTTTTCCACTCATGAAAGTACTCTCCATCAAGTATAGGCACTCTATGTCTAAGACTCCCAATAGTAGACTCATCCATCTTCCTCCAATGGTGTTTAAACCAAAGCAATGGAGACCAAAGCTCTGATACCAATTGAAAGGATCGAGAAGAGGTGTCTAGAGGGGGGGTGATTAGACACTAAGTACCAAAAGTTGCAGTTTTTAACTTCTTTAAGTTGAAGTGGAGTTTAGGCACAAGTTTAACACTCACAATACATATCAAGCAAGCATGCAAAGAGTATATGAGCAGCGGAAAGTAAAGCATGCAACTTGCAAGAATGTAAAGGGAAGGGATTGGAGGATTCAAACGCAATTGGAGACACGGATGTTTTTGTCGTGGTTCCGATAGGTGGTGCTATCGTACATCCACGTTGATGGAGACTTCAACCCACGAAGGGTAACGGTTGCGCGAGTCCACGGAGGGCTCCACCCACGAAGGGTCCACGAAGAAGCAACCTTGTCTATCCCACCATGGCCGTCGCCCACGAAGGACTTGCCTCACTAGCGGTAGATCTTCACGAAGTAGGCGATCTCCTTGCCCTTACAAACTCCTTGGTTCAACTCCACAATCTTGTCGGAGGCTCCCAAGTGACACCTAGCCAATCTAGGAGACACCACTCTCCAAGAAGTAACAAATGGTGTGTTGATGATGAACTCCTTGCTCTTGTGCTTCAAATGATAGTCTCCCCAACACTCAACTCTCTCTCACAGGATTTGGATTTGGTGGAAAGAAGATTTGAGTGGAAAGCAACTTGGGGAAGGCTAGAGATCAAGATTCATATGGTAGGAATGGAATATCTTGGCCTCAACACATGAGTAGGTGGTTCTCTCTCAGAAAATGATGCTGGAAGTGTAGGTTCGTTCTGATGGCTCTCTCCACGAATGAAGAGGAGGTGGAGGGGTATATATATCCTCCACACAAAATCTAACCGTTACACACAACTTGCCAAACTCGGTGGGACCAAATTGAGAAACTCGGTCGGACCGATTCAGCAAATCTAGTGACCGTTAGGATTTTCGGTGGGACCGACATGCAACTCGGTAGGACCGATATGATTAGGGTTAGGGCATAACGTAATCTCGGTGAGACCAATTACACAAACTCGGTGGGACCGATTTCGGTAATAAGCTAACCAGAGAGTTGGTCAGGCAAACTCGGTGAGACCGATTACACAAACTCGGTAGGACCGATTTTGGTAATAAGTTAACCAGAAAGTTTGCATTGTAATCTCGGTAGTACCGATTACTCAAACTCGGTGAGACCGATTTTGGTAATGGACATACACAGAGAGATTACAATCCCATCTCGGTGAGACCGAGATCCCTATCGGTGAGACCGATTTGCCTAGGGTTTGTGGTAGTGGCTAAGACATCTGAACTCGGTGGCGCCGGATAGAAAGAATCGGTAGGGCCGAGTTAGACTTTTGGTTTAGGACATATGTAGATGTGAGAAAGTAATTGAGGGCTTTGGAGCATATCGCTAAGCACTATGGAGCAAGAAACTCATTAAGCAACACCTCATCCCTCCTTGATAGTATTGGCTTTTCCTATAGACTCAATGTGATCTTGGATCACTAAAATAGAATATGTAGAGTCTTGATCTTGGAGCTTGAGCCAATCCTTTGTCCTTAGCATCTTGAAGGGGTTCCACATCCTTTAGTCCATGCCACTCCATTGTTGAACTTGTCTGGAACATACTAGGTAAAAGTGTTAGTCCAACAAGAGATATGTTGACACTAATTACCAAAACCACCCAGGGAGCACTTGTGCTTTCAGTACGTCTTCACGGCCCGACCGATCAAGCACCGAAACTAGGGCACCTCCGAGTTCTAGCACACGTTTAGCTCGATGACGTTCCTTGTACTCTAATCGAGCAGAATGTCGGGGGAGAGTTTCGTCAGCACGACGGCGTGGTGACGATCTTGATGTTCTACCGTCGCAGGGCTTCGCCTAAGCACCGCAACAATATTATCGAGGACTATGGTGGAGGGGGGCACCGCACACGGCTAAGATACCAAGAGATCAATTGTTGTGTCTTTGGGGTGACCCCTCCCCCGTATATAAAGGAGTGGAGGAGGGGGGCGGCCAAGGGGGGTGGCGCACCCTAGGGGGGGAGTCCAACCCCAACCGGGAGTAGGACTTCCCCCTTTCCTATTAGGAGAGGGAGAGGGAAGGAAGAGGGGGGAGGGAAGAAGGAAAGGGGGCCCGGCCCCCTTCCCAATTCGGATTGGGCTTGGGAGGGGGCTCCTTTGCTTCTTCTCCCTTCTTTCCACTAAGGCCCAATAAGGCCCATATACCTCTCGAGGGGTTCCGATAACCTCCCGGAGCTCCGGTATTGTCCCAATCTCATCCGGAACCTTTTCGGTGTCCAAATATAGTCGTCCAATATATCGATCTTTATGTCTCGACCATTTCGAGACTCCTCGTCAAGTCCGTAATCACATCCGGAACTCCGAACAACCTTCGGTACATCAAAACTCATAAACTCATAATAAAACTGTCAACGAAACCTTAAGCGTGCGGACCCTACGGGTTCGAGGACTATGTAGACATGACCGAGACTTGTTTCCGGTCAATAACCAATAGCGGAACCTGGATGCTCATATTGGCTCCTACATATTCTACGAAGATCTTTATCGGTCAAACCGCATAATAACATACGTTGTTCCCTTTGTCATCGGTATGTTACTTACCCGAGATTCAATCGTCGGTATCCAATACCTAGTTCAATCTCGTTACCGGCAAGTCTCTTTACTCGTTACGTAATGCATCATTCCATAACTAACTCATTAGCTACATTGCTTGCAAGGCTTGTAGTGATGTGCATTACCGAGAGGGCCCAGAGATACCTCTCCGACAATCGGAGTGACAAAACCTAATCTCGAAATACGCCAACTCAACATGTACCTTTGGAGACACCTGTAGAGCTTCTTTATAATCACCCAGTTACGTTGTGACGTTTGGTAGCACACAAAGTGTTCCTCCGGTAAACGGGAGTTGCATAATCTCATAGTTGTTGGAACGTGTATAAGTCATGAAGAAAGCAATAGCAACATACTAAACGATCAAGTGCTAAGCTAACAGAATGGGTCAAGTCAATCACATCATTCTTCTAATGATGTGACCCCGTTAATAAAATGACAACTCATGCCTATGTCTAGGAAACACAACCATCTTTGATCAATAAGCTAGTCAAGTAGAGGCATACTAGTGACACTATGTTTGTCTATGTATTCACACATGTATTATGTTTCCGATTAATACAATTCTAGTATGAATAATAAACATTTATCATGAAATAAGGAAATAAATAATAACTTTATTATTGCCTCTAGGGCACATTTCCTTCACTATTCACATAGTGGAACAAATGTGCCTGAATTTTTAAAAATCTTCGTGAATTAGGGAAAAATAAGAAGAAAAAGGGACCAAAATAAAACTAAACAAGAAAAATAAATATGAAGAAAATAGGACATGAGAAAATTAAAGAAACCGGGTAGAGCAAAACACAAAAAAGAAAAGAAAAACCCAAGCAGAGCCTTCCCTTTCTTTTGAGTTGAGAGCAGAGCCTTCCCTATTGGAAGAAACACTCGGATATACCGGCCCAGTAGAGTGCGTGGGGTGTGCATTTGATTGATCGTCCCCCAACACGAGTTCAATAGGAAATGCAATCCGTGTATGTGCATTACTACCACATAATATAAGCGTCGAGAAATACAGAATGACTAACTAACGGGGGCACACAATTTTGTTGGGTGTGGGAGTGCTCGAGCGCTCGACGTGGAGCACCCCAGTGCCGCCACGTATTGCATGCGGGGCACTTCTCGCATTAGAACTGCTTTTCCTGGGGGGTTTTTTCCTTGTTTCTGTTTTTTTGGGCTTTTTAGTTTGATTACTCTTTTTTCCCTGCTTTTTGATCAACCCCTTGTGAAGCATAGGTTCTTTCGGAAAGCACAGGTGTGTTCATATCTACTTTCTCGTGGGAGCACAAGTTAGATCACACATAGTGAGGCACATGTTTGTATTCGTTGGGAGCAGATGTTGGAAACATGCATGTTAGTGCTAGTTGGAAGCACAAGTTATGAAGTATAAATTAGTACTAGCCGGGAGCACAAATGTGCCGAAAAAAGTTATTTGAAACATGAGATCAAGTTTCAAAGATCTCAATATAGCGAATGCAACTACGAAAATGTTTCATAGTTTATACGCACAATTCAGGAGATATTTCATTTTGAAAAAGAAAAACCAAAAAAATACAAACAAAACCAATGAAAATCTTTGTTTTATTCTCTATATATACTCAACCTACATTTCATAGGTTATAATAAGTCGCAAATAATACCACATCTTATGAGTCCCAAGCAAATCAACATTCAACAGGTGTCCCCATGCCAAGGGGATGATAGATTAGTATCTTGATAGTATCAAATAGTGTTGTATCTTTTTCCTGAGCAAATCATTCTTATCAACCACGAGTACGATGCAGAATATCGTGTCGAATGTTCCGGTCAATCTCCACCTGGAGCAATAAGATGACAGGGAAAGGTGTCAATAATAAAGGCATTGCTCGGGATGTTCTGCGACTTGCTACTCATCATGCAATTGGTTATGGGTTCATGTCGGTGAAGGTGAGCTACAACGCCCAAACGACCATGCTCTCGGCCACTCTGCGGTTCAACGACTCGCCACGGCAGATCACATACGCGGTCAATGCAAACTAGATCTGCGCAAAGCCGGTCTGCCGCAGGACGCGGCGGTTGGGTTCTCGGTGTCCATCGCAGACTTGATCGAGCAGCATCAGATTCTTTCATGGTCGTTGACACCACCATGTCTGGTAGGTGACTTCGTCCTCTGTTTAGCTATGCTCAACTTTTATTCAAAAAAGGCAGTATCTTCAACTTCTTAACCGACTTGTTCATGTTCATGCTCGGGTACACAACGTCTAATAACACCATCTAATCCTTCTTTATAAAGGTGTGGGTCATCCCAGAAGTAATGTCTTAAATCATAGAAAAACTTTTTCTTTTGCTGGTATGTGAAACTAGGTGCTATGAATTTAGCAACAATGTAATTAGCATAATCGGCATACCAAGGAGCAGTACGAGAAGCATTTATGACAGCTAATTGTTCATCAGGAAAGATATCATTAATAGGTAGTGGGTCATCAAGAACATTTTCTAACCTAGACAAGTTGTCTGCAACGGGGTTCTCAGCTCCCTTTATATCAATAATATGCAAATCAAATTCTTGTAGTAGGAGAGCCCATCTAATAAGTCTAGGTTTAGCATCTTTCTTTTCCATAAGATATTTAATAGCAGCATGATCAGTGTGAACAGTTACTTTAGAATCAACAATATAAGGTCTGAACTTATCACAAGCGAATAGAACTGCTAAGAATTCTTTTCCAGTAGTAGCATAATTTCTCTGGGCAGTGTCTAGAGTTTTACTAGCATATTGAATAACATTTAGTTTCTTATCAACTCTTTGTCCTAGAACAGTACCTACAGCATAATCACTAGCATCACACATAATTTCAAAGGGTAAATTCCAATCAGGTGGTTGAACAATAGGTGCAGAAATCAAAGCTTTCTTAAGTATTTCAAACGCTTCTACACAATCATCATCAAAGACAAAAGGAATATCTTTTTGCAGTAGATTAGTAAGAGCCCTAGAAATTTTAGAAAAGTCCTTAATGAACCTCCTATAAAAACTGGCATGACCAAGGAAACTTCTTATACCTTTAAGCTTGGGACACGACATATTTTCAATAGCATCAACTTTAGCCTTATCAACTTCAATACCTCTTTCATAAATTTTATGCCCCAAGATAATGCCTTCATTAACCATAAAGTGGCACTTTTTCCAATTCAAGACGAGACTAGTATCTTCACATCTCTGCAAAACTCGATCAAAGTTGCTCAAGCAATCATCAAAAGAGGATCCATAAACAGAGAAATCATCCATGAATACCTCACAAATCTTTTCACAAAAGTCAAAGAATATAGCCATCATGCATCTTTGAAAGGTAGAAGGTGCATTACATAAACCAAAAGGCATACATCTATAAGCAAAAGTACCGAAAGGGCAAGTAAAAGTGGTCTTTTCTTGATCCTCTGCTGACACAGGTATTTGAGAGAAACCAGAGTAACCATCTAGAAAGAAAAAATGTGTATGTTTGTATAATCTTTCTAGCATTTGATCAATAAAAGATAAAGGGTAATGGTCTTTTTTAGTAGCTTTATTTAATTTGCGGAAATCAATTACCATCCTATAACCTGTAATAATTATTTGCGGGAACAATTCATCTTTATCATTAGGAACGACAGTAATACCTCCCTTCTTAGGGACACAATGGACATGACTTACCCACTGACTATCAGCAACGGGATAAATTATACCTGCCTCAAGGAGGTTTAGTATTTCCTTTCTTACCACTTCTTTCATCTTAGGATTTAATCGCCGTTGGTGATCAATAACTGGTTTGGCATCTTCTTCCAATTTTATTTTGTGTTGGCATAGAGTGGGACTAATGCCCTTAAGATCATCAAGAGTATATCCAATAGCAGCACGGTGCTTCTTCAGAGTTTTCAATAATCTTTTCTCTTCCTGCTCTGAAAGGCTAGCACTAATAATAATAGGATATATTTTCTTTTCATCAAGGTAAGCATATTTAAGAGTATCAGGTAATGGTTTAAGCTCAAACACGGGATCGCCCTTGGGTGGAGGGGGATCCCCTAGGATTTCAACATGCAAGTTGTGTTTCAATATAGGTCCCTGCTTAAAGAATACTTCATCTATTTCCCTTCTTTCATTCATAAACATATCATTTTCATGGTCTAGCAAATATTGTTCTAAAGGATCATTAGGAGGCACAACAATAGAAGCAAGACCAATAATTTCATCCTTACTAGGCAATTCTTTATCATGGGGTTGTCTACGAAATTTTGCAAAATTAAACTCATGAGACATATCCCCTAAACCAATAGTAACAACATCCTTTTCGCAATCTATCTTAGCATTGACAGTGTTCAAGAAGGGTCTACCAAATATGATGGAACAAAAATCATCTTGTGTGGAACCAAGAACAAGAAAATCAGCAGGATATTTAACTTTTCCACACAAGACTTCAACATCTCTAACAATCCCAATTGGTTAAATAGTATTTCTATTGGCAAGCTTAGTTGTAACATCAATTTCTTCTACCTCAGCAGGTGCAATATCATGCATAATTTCTTCATATAAGGAATAAGGTATTGCACTGGCACTAGCACCCATATCACATAAGCCATGATAACAATGATCTCCTATTTTAACAGAAACAACAGGCATGCCTACAACGGGTCTATGTTTCTTAGCATCGGGTCTAGCAATTCTAGCAGCTTCATCACAGAAATAAATAACATGCCCATCAATATTATCAGTCAAGAGATCGTTAATCATATCAATACTAGGTTCAACTTTAATTTGCTCAAGAGGTGTATATGTTCTAGTATTACTCTTACGAACCATAGTTGAAGCTTTAGCATGATCCTTTATCCTAACAGGGAAAGGTGGTTTCTCAATATAAGTGGAAGGAACAATAGGATCATTATAAGTGATAATCTTTTCTTCAACTGTAATAGGTGCAACTACTTTTACTTCAGCGGGAGGATTATGTTTAAACCACTTCTCCTTAGGGAGATCAACATGAGTAGCGAATGATTCACAGAAAGACGCTACTATCTCAGAGTCAAGTCCATATTTAGTGCTAAGTCCACGAAAAGCATCGGTATCCATAAAAGATTTAACACAATCAAACTTAGGTGTCATACCTGACTCCTTACCATCGTCAGAATCCCAATCTTCAGAGTTGCTTAATTCTTTCCAATAAATCCCATTTGAATTCAATAGCCTTCATCATAAAAGACCCAACACAAGAAGTATCAAGCATGGTGCGATTGTTGAGAGAAAGCCGAGCATAAAAGTTTTGAATAATCATTTCTCTTGAGAGCTCATGATTGGGGCATGAATATAACATTGACTTAAGCCTCCCCCAAGCTTGAGCGATGCTTTCTCCTTCGCGAGGCCAAAAATTATATATATAATTACGATCACAATGAACAAGATGCATAGGATAAAACTTCTGGTAAAATTCCAATTTCAATTGTTTATAGTCCCAGGATCCCATATCATCACATAACCTATACCATGTCAATGCATCTCCCTTCAAAGATAAAGGGAAGACCTTCTTCTTAATAACATCATCGGGCATACCTACAAGCTTAAATAATCCACAAACTTCATCCACATAGTTTAGGTGTAAATCGGGATGCAATGTTCCATCTCCTGCAAAGGGATTAGCTAGCAGTTTCTCTACCATACCCAAAGGAATTTCAAAGTAAACATTTTCAGTAGGTTCAGTAGGTTGAGGAGCAACTCTTTGCTCTACTGGTCGGGGTGAAGATACCCGGAACAAGCCCCTCAAAGGATTATGTTCCATTGTAACAAGTGACAGTAAATTTCAGCACACTATATAAATGTTTCCTTACCAAGTTCCACTTACCAAAGGCGCTTCACTCCCTAGCAACGGTGCCAGAAAAGAGTCTTGATGACCCACAAGTGTAGGGGATCTATCGCAGTCCTTTCGATAAGTAAGAGTGTAGAACCCAACGAGGAGCAGAAGGAAATGACAAGCGGTTTTCAGTAAGGTATTCTCTGCAAGCACTGAAATTATCGGTAACAAATAGTTTTGTGATAAGGTAATTCGTAACGGGTAACAAGTAATGAAAGTAAATAAAGTGCAGCAAGGTGGCCCAATCCTTTTTTTTAGAAAAGGACAAGCCTGAACAAATTCTTATATGAAGGGAAAACGCTTCCGAGGACACATGGGAATTATCGTCAAGCTAGTTTTCATCACGTTCATATGATTCGCGTTCGTTACTTTGATAATTTGATATGTGGGTGGACCAATGCTTGGGTACTGCCCTTTCTTGGACAAGCATCCCACTTATGGTTAACCCCTATTGCAAGCATCCGCAACTACAAAAGAATTATTAAGGTAAACCTAAGCATAGCATGAAACATGTGGATCCAAATCAGCCCCTTAGGAAGCAACTTATAAACTAGGGTTTAAGCTTCTGTCACTCTAGCAACCCATCATCTACTTATTACTTCCCAATGCCTTCCTCTAGGCCCAAATAATGGTGAAGTGTCATGTAGTCGACGTTCACATAACATCACTAGAGGAGAGACAACATACATCTCATCAAAATATCGAACGAATACCAAATTCACATGACTACTAATAGCAAGACTTCACCCATGTCCTCAGGAACAAACGTAACTACTCACAAAGCATATTCATGTTCATAATCAGAGGGGTATTAATATGCATTAAAGATCTGAACATATTATCTTCCACCAAATAAACCAACTAGCATCAACTACAAGGAGTAATCAACACTACTAGCAACCCGCAGGTACCAATCTGAGGTTTTGGTACAAAGATTGGATACAAGAGATCAACTATAGTTTGAGAGGAGATGGTGCTGATGAAGATGTTGATGGAGATTGAACCCCTCCCGATGAGAGGATCGTTGGTGATGATGATGGTGATGATTTCCGCCTCCCGGAGGGAAGTTTCCCTGGCAGAACAGCTCCGCCGGAGCCCTAGATTGGTTCCGCCATGTGTCGGCGGAGTTTCGTCCCGAAAGCTTGCTTATGATTTCTTTCAGGGTAAAAGACTTCATATAGCAGAAGATGGGCACCAGAGGGCTGCCAGGTGGCCCACGAGGCAGGGGGCGTGCCCAGGTGGATAGGGCGAGCCCCCCACCCTCGTGGATGGTGGGCGGCCCCCCTCAGGTATTTCTTCCACTCAATAGTTTTCATTAATTCCAAAAATGACTTTCGCGGAGTTTCAGGATTTTTGGAGCTGTGCAGAATAGGTCTCTAATATTTGCTCCTTTTCCAGCCCAGAATCCCAGCTGCCGGCATTCTCCCTCTTTATGTAAACCTTGTAAAATAAGAGAGAATAGCCGTAAGTATTGTGACATAACGTGTAATAACAGTCCATAATGCAATAAATATTGATATACAGGCATGATGCAAAATGGACGTATCATTCATCATTGCATATATTTTCACATCATATAAATTTGTTATTGTAAATATTCATATTGTTTTCTTCAAACTTGGACAAACTTTATAAAGTTTGACTTCAGTCAAAACTAATATGTGGAGTAAATAAAAATGGGCGGAGTACACATGAGTCATATGCACAAAATGGTATAGAATCAGCACTTCATGTGAGATCATGCGATCTAACCAGAAGGACAGTTGGATAATGGTATGATTTTGCACAAAAACTCCCCTTTTCATATCACAATGCAACACTCACTGCATTCTCAAAGTAAAAAAGGAATCTATTTTACTTCATAGTTTGATCATTCAGATTCACCTTAAGGAGAGGGGGGAGGGGGGAGGGTGATTGAAGTGCCGAATGAAACTAGGCCAAACCATCGGCACGTCGGACATCCCAAGAGTCCACTGTTGTGCCACCACCATAGTCGTTGGTCGTCAAAGCCCATCATTGTCATCAGATTATGATCCCTTGCCCGAGTCGCCACCATGGGATCCAACTGTCTCGAGCTCCACTATTGCCAGTTTACATGGCCGAAAGAAATGGCCTCTGTGTTCGATCACCATGAGGCAATCTTGTGCACTTTCACATCCTATCCATTTTGTGTATATGATTTCCAGTGTCTTCTATGTACTCCCTATGTAAATTAATATAAAAGCGTTTAGATCACTATCTTAGTGATCTAAACGCTCTTATATTAATTTATGGAGGGAGTACATGTTTTTTGGATTTATGAACACTTTCTTGCATATTTGTTCCAATGAGATCTTTGTACATGTTTTTTGTCGAATCTGTATTGGATATTGTATTTGAGGCTGAAAACAATATGTGCCGTGCAGTACAGTCTTATTAGTTTTGCAAAAAGGAAATAAATATACAAGTTGTTGTTCATTTTAGGGATCTCTTCATTTTCCTAGGACATTAAACTTAAAATATCCATGCAAAATTTGTTAACGCTTAAAAATAGGTTAGTTCTGAAATCAGTAATGGTGGACATACGAATAAAAAAGTTCAATAGTTTTCAAAAGCAGTATGTTTAGAACATGTTCTACTTTGTAGCCACACGAGGGAATGATGTCAGTACTTGATTGACAAAGCTTAGAGGTTGTAATGCAAAAAAAAAAAAAGAATCCTTCTAATATGAAGTTGACGAGAGAGTAGTAGTAGGTAGTCCTATTTCTTGGCCTCCAGTGCAAGATTTTCCTTCCGAGAAAGGGATCAATCTGGGGCGACGCGTGGAATTCAATATCAGCTACGTGTACGGGTATATAATACTTCCTCTATTTTTATATACAAGGCCACAAACTCATATTACAAGTATCAAGGTAGAAATTAATGCTTACTTAAGCCAATGTTGCAAGCTTATCTTTTCTCCTCGCTCGACGTGTTAATTAATGTGTATTTTTCCCTTCAACGCACAACAAGACAACCCTCTCACTCCTTATTGGTTGATTAATGTGGTACATGAAAACCAAGCTTCTCACCCCTACATGCATGCAAGGGGTATTAATGTCCTCGGTTGCTAATACGAGGCAAACCTCATCAATTTTACCTCGATTGATGTTAGTGACCTTATATAGTTGTAAATTGTAATTTTGATAGTGGTCTTGTATATAAAAATGGAGGCGCATAGCAAAGGCCAGCTTGATGTAGACATTCAGGCCGGCCTTTGAGTCTTTGACGGTCTGATCGAGGAAAAGAATGTCCCTATGATCGACCAATTAAAACCTTTACCTGAACTATCAATAACGATGAGAGGAGGACTAACGGACTAGCGCAGCAGGTTGGTAGACCTTCGTGCAAATATAGTTAACGAGCAAGAGCTTGCACATAACATACTGTACGTTCATACGTATTTCATAGGCCATGGTGATGAAGAGAGCCAAGTGCTTTCTTTTCCCCGGCTTCCCATACTTGCGCCTACTCATCATGGCTAGCTGTCTTCCTCATGTCACCTCCCTTAGCTTCAGCTACAACTTCTCCGGTGCCGGCGTCCTGGCCGGCGCCGACCTCAAGTACATGAACGACTCCGCCCCCGCCCCCACCCTCAACCGGATCGACCTGACCAACCACTCGAGGAAGTGGAGCACCGGCCGCGTAGCCCACGGGCAGGCGGTGCGTCTCTGGGACGACAGCGCTGGCAAGGTCGCCAGCTTCACCACCAACTTCGCCTTCGCCATCAAGCCCGCCAACGATAACAGCGCGGCAAGTAGAATTACTTTCCCATGACATGCATGGCGTTCGTACGCTTATCAGTCGCCGCTTGCGCTGCAGAGAGGTGATGGCATGGCGTTCTTCGTGGGGCCTTACCCGCCGAGCATGCCCAAGGACGCGACGGGCGGGTACCTCGCGCTGTTCAACAACCGCGACAACCCGGCCAACACCGACTTCCCGCCGATCGTCGGCGTGGAGTTCGACACGTACAGGAACCTCGGCTGGGACCCCACCGACACCAACTGCCACATCGGCGTCAACGTCAACAGCATCAGGTCCATGGAGTACACGGCGCTGCCGGACGGCATCTATAACGGGATCATGTCGGCGAAGGTGAGCTACGACGCCCAAACGGCCACGCTCTCGGCCACTCTGCGGTTCGACGACCCGCCAGGGTAGAGCGCATACACGGTCAGCGCAAACGTAGATCTGCGGAAAGCCGGTCTGCCGCAGGACGCGGCGGTTGGGTTCTCGGCGTCCATCGCGGACTTCATCGAGCAGCATCAGATTCTTTCATGGTCGTTCGACTCCACCATGTCTGGTAGGTGGCTTCGTCCTCTGTTTAGCTATGCTCAATTTTTATTCAAAAAAGGCAGTATCTTCAACTTCTTAACCGACTATAAGTGTCGAAAATATGCACTCTCTCCGTCCAAAATAATAAGTGTCGTGGTTTAAGTTCAAGAACAGTTGATTGGAGCAACTCTCCTAACCTCTCCTCCGGCTTATAAAAAAAGTGCCAAAATAATGAAGAGTGAACAAAAACGGACATGGACTTTTCACTTTTGGAATGCACGCCCTATATAGCAACTTAATTTAAAAAAATGTTATTTTTTTCACATAAGACCATTGAAGTCATTTCTTCACTAAACCTTACGCGAGAGTATAACACTAGACCATATGCGTTAAAAAAAGTTTCAAAATTGTTCGACTTTTTAACATTTACAAAAGTCCAATTAGGGTGCGCCTAGACCATGGTTCATTCGGCAATTTTCGAAAAAAACAGACTATAAAAAATTCCTTACAGTCCCTTCCATTGCCATTTTTTAAAGGCATTCTAAACAATCCTCTAATCTTTTTTTAGAGAATATGCAAGGCTCTCTATACACTTTTTGGTGCCCGGGAGATTTCGTTCCTACGTGCGCACTCGCACTCGCAACTGTCTGTACCGCCCCCGCCGCTCTCACATGGCCGCACTCTCATCCCCGCATCCCTTGTTCAATCCACTGTTCCCCACGCCTCGTTGTAATTCTCTAGGCTCCATAGTCGCTCCCACAACACCCCACCATCGTTCCTCGCCTCCTCACGTTTGCACGGCAACCGTGCCCCTCCGTCAATCCACACAGATCGCGGGTAGAGCGGTTATGTTGCACGCCGATACTTCTCAACGCTAAAGGGGACCTCCTCGCCGGCTCCCTCCCCGGGCGCCCCGTCCAGCAGTCGCAACCTCCGCCTTGTGCGACACTAGTGGGGTGTTTAAAAATATGTCGAACACCATTAACTCCAAAGACTCAATTAATTGGGACAATATCAGGGACCAGAGGACTAGGATATTGTTGAGACCCAAGTGGACAACATGATCTAGGCATCCATAGAAACCTCCGATCATCTACGCCACCATAGTGGGCATAGTTGAAGTGCAGAGCATGCTCTAGGATGCCATGGACACCACCGAGGGTGGCTACGCGGACGTAGTAGAGAGGAGAGGATTCTCAAGGCGGTCATGGATTCTTCCGCCACTAGGGATTAGCGGGAGGCCCGAAGAAGGGGTGTTAAGGCCTCCTTTGTTGTCGTTATGGACATATCTTTGGACTCCTCCTCCTCCAATAACCATGATAATGACCATCAGCCTTGCTATGTCGTTAAGAGGGCCGAGAGAACAGTCCCTCGCGTCCCTCGCGTCGCCCCCGCCCTGGGCGACTCGGGGGCCTCCAACCCTAGGCACAGCCGCCGCCCCCTCCTTCTCCCCTCCTCGCGCCGCCGCCGGGTGACGCCGCCGGGTGAAACCCGTGTGGCAGACGGCGGCGGCGGGGGGATTCCCTCTCCCGACTCCGCTTCTTCCGCGGGTGGCGGATCTAGGCGGCAGGCGGCGGTGTCCTGCTGCGGCAGGCCTCGGCGAGCGGAGGCGGGGCGCGGGGCACGCGACGACGAGCCTCGGCAGGCGGTGGCGGCTGCGCGCGGGGCAGACTCCGGGGCGGCGGCGCGGGCTTGGATCCATCGCGGATCTGATCCTGTGGGCGTGGCCTCGGCCTCCCCTGCTCGGCCGACGGGTCTCGGTGGTGGGGGGGGGCGGCTTCTCTGTGCTAAGATCTGGCAGGCGGGATCATCCAGATCCCGGCAAGGACGGCGGCGACCCGTGCACGAGAGATGGAGGTCTTCGACCAAATCTGGGTGAAAACCTGCTATTGGCTATTGCCAAAGGCCGACGATGGCGACGCTGTCTGCGTCGTTCCCTTCCTGAAAGCATCGCCGTAGATTCAAGGCCACTCTCTGCGACCTCCGGGGGAAACCCTAGATCAGTAGATCGGATGACGGCGGCTCTCTGGTGTCGTTTCTCCCCTGGGGGCGTCATTCTTGGAGGAGCACACGGACTCGAGGGACTAGAGGACGGCGACTTTGGTGGAGCGGTGCTTCATCTTACACATTGATGGTGGCGGATCTCGACGGCATGGTGCTGTGGAGACTCGGTGCCTGATGCGCGGAGATGGACTCGTGCAGGAGGAGGATGTTGTCTGGCGTCATGGGGGCGTCGATGGCTGAGTGGCCTGACAAGGTAGAAGTCTCAATGTGATCTGAAGCTAGACCTGTGGAAGATGGCGGCGATGACACACGAGTGCGTCTGACCGGATTGTGCCCCAGACCCGGTATGTGGCTCGGCTGGGGCTTCCGAATATGTTTCGGCTTCCGGCTTTTGATGTTAGGCTTAGGTGAGTGGTTTGGGTAGTGGCCCAGCTAGCACCCCTTCATCATTTTGGATAGGAGTAGCGGCATGTGTTGCCAAGACGGTGGATTCAGGCACTTTGTTGTAATATTTTGTAAGGTCCTCGAGAATAATCAATAAAGTGGCCGTATGCATCTCCCAGATGCAGAAGCCGGGGGTCATCCTCCTTTTCTAAAAAAAATGTCGTTAGACTGCACCATTTTTAGATTATAATATATCTTTATGTCGCATCTGAACTTACCTATATTTAGTTACATGTTTATGAATCATTTGGACCCTATCTGTGTTTAGTTTTATGTAGCATCATGCATTTGGACCTTACTTATGTTCTGTTTGAATTTGCATTTGGAAGTTTGAAAATTATGCATTTGAAATGCCGTTGAATTGTGTGATGTGGAAGCACAAAAGTTTGAAACATATTTGTGTGAAATTAATGCTGCAATAAAGTTCACATACACAAATATTATGAGAAATAGAACGAAAAATGTATTATAAAGGCAACTGCTTTGAGGGATCTAGAATAACACAACTCTTTGAAACCTTAGAAAAAGGCTCTAGCCTTAATGTCATTTTCAAGGCTCGTTATTTAGGGAATCTGTTAGAGTTGTTTTTTTCCACGTCGCGGCATTGGCTCTGGTCGAAAGCTCGGTACTTTCGTCTTGCTTTTGGCATTCAAGCCAAGGTATTAAAAGTCCATTTAGCTCTTTTTCACGTTATTGTAGCACAAAATTGCCAATTACATAAATTGATAAGTCCAATCTCACAATAAAAGTGCAATAGCAAAAAAATAAAAGGTGTAATTGCAGCACAAAACATAGATGTAATTGCGTAAAATGTGTAACTACAAAAACAAAACAAAAATGCAGGAAAAGTGAGTGATATGCCTGACAATCAAATGTAACTCCAAACTAATAAACTATATACATAACGACAACAAACAACCAAAAACCTGCAAATAACAAATACCAAACATAAAATTGTATAACATGTAACAAAAATGAATAATCAACCCCTTGCAAATACGAATAGAAAATCGTATTTTTTATAGGTAACAGAGCGAAATTATCAAAATACTTTCAAACATAAACGAACAAACTAAACTTATATTTCTCGGTCAATTGAGATTTACATTCTTTTTCGTGTTTGAGCTATGAAATTTTTGTTTTTTTTCCAGTTCATGTTCAACTCCAAAAAATGCTTTTCAAAAGTACAACCAAAATTTGTTTTTTCTTGGAACGCGACCATTAGCATATGACTCATATGAAAGCACGCATAAAAAAAGAGTGATTTTTTTACCATGTGTGCAGGTGCAGCCCTTATTTGGACCATCAAGTTTCTCTTTAAGATTCGTGCTTTTTTGGTATAGAATTTTTTCTCTCTCATTTATCCCAAATAAGAGAACATTTTACCTTCAAAGTATATAGGTCAACGATCACACAAGTAGTACAATGTGCATGGGCGAATGCTCCCGCTTGCGAATTGGGTTTTTGGGCGATGAGGCTCAAAGAAAATTAGTGCTGAGAACTTTGATTGAGATGGTAGTACAATCAGCTGGTGTTTGTATGTTAATTCCCCTAACGAGCTGACGTCGCTGCCACCAACTGTACCACGTCGCCGCCGCTCAATTCTGTCTTTCGAAGCTCAACTGCTATCCCTTGTATCCTACTCAAAATCTCTGTGTTTACTGATCCCCAGCGGTCTTCCACCACAGCTCGACAAATATCATGCTTTAACCCAAGCTTTGACCAAATTTCCATTGCACGACGACACACAAAGAGACAATGTTGGATATCTTCCATATTTATCCAATTGTGTGGGCATTAAGAACTTACTCGAATGTGGCGGCCAGCTAGAGTTCCAAAGCAAGGCGAGACTCCTTTCAAACTTTTCCAAATGAAGTTCTTCACTTTCCCACATAAAGCGAGGCTCCATGTGGTCTTCCAAATATTATTCAGCTGTGAACTACCTTGGCCATCATCCCAGTTCCAATGGTGGCCTAATTGCTGTTCAAATTCTACATGATAAGCTGATCTGACCGAACATGTCCCAGAACGAGTGGCATTCCAAGCTATGAAATCATCAAGCACCTCAACCTGAAGGGATATTTGGAGTATTCTTTGGACGTCCATAGCTGAAAAATCCATGCGAATAAGTTCTTCATCCCACATACCCGAATGTGGATCAATTACCTCCAACACCTTACTCAACAAAGTCCCTCCTCAGGGTGTTATCACTTTCCTAGATACAGTAGAAGGTATCCAAGGATCTTTCCAAATATCAATTCTTGAACCAGTTCCAACACACCATATGCAGCCCCTTTTAAATGTTTGTATTCCCACAACTATACTCTACCATGTATAGGGTGATCCCTTCTTGGGACCAGCACTAACACTAGTAAAAAAACAACTTTTAGTACCGGTTCGTAAGGACCTTTAGTACCAGTTCTGGAACCGGTACTAAAGAGTGGGGACTAAAGCCCCCCCCCCCCTTTAGTCCCGGTTCAACACGAACCGGGACCAAAGGCCCACCACGTGGCACGAGGACCTTTAGTCCCGGTTGGTAAGGATTTTTTTTTAATTTTTGAAATAAAGCAAAAACAGCCCGCCTACTGGGCCGGCACGGCCTGCATACGACTAGAAACCCAATCTCTAGTTGGGCCAGGATGCAGGCCCGTACGGCCCAGTAGGCCCCACAGGGCAGAAGACTTGCAATAGGCCCACAAAGGCCTGCTTAGAGAGGAGCTCGACACGGTAGCCGTGGCGGGGCTTATAAACCGGTGCGAGCTCCTCTCAACTAGCGAGGTGGGACTAAATATTGTGCACTGTGGGTGGCAGCGCACCACCTTTAGTACCGGTTGGTGGCTCCAACCGGTACTAAAGGGGGGGGGGTCTTTAGTACTGGTTGGAGCCACCAACCCGTATTAAAGGCCACCACCTTTAGTACCGGTTGGTGGCTCCAACCGGTACCAAAGATCCCCCCCCTTTAGTACCGGTTGGAGCCACCAACCCGTACTAAAGGACACCACCTCTTTAGTATCGGTTCGTGGCACGAACCGGTATTAAAGGTTCGCCACGAACCGGTACTAATGAGCGCCGCCCGTCTGGCCGTTGGAACCGGCACTAATGTGACCATTAGTGCCGGTTCAATTGCAAACCGGGATTAATGAGTTTCACATTAGACCCTTTTTCTACTAGTGTAAGTATATCATCGTCTGGATAGTATTTACCCTTAGAACACGT